>NW_024582054.1:4282131-4506822 GCF_017639235.1 Corvus kubaryi
TATTCTGACTTGGTGCCTCCCACTGGTTTGTTTTCAAACTAGCACATGCATGAACTCCAACAGGTATTTCTAACCTGTGCTATCAAAATTCAAGTGGGATTTGTAGGATACAAGAAATCTCTAGAAAACATTGCACTTAGAAAAATAAAACATTCTACTACTTGTATTACTAATTGTGAATAAGATCTTTTATTTGTTTGAATGAAAATCTTGAACATTCTCCAAATACCCTGGAAATATTCTCCAGTTTGAGAAGTAGCTAGTGTAAACAAAGGCAAAGAGAATAAGCTGTATTTCCTAAGAGGTACAAGGGCAAAAAAAGTCCTGTTAATCTCGTTGTTTGCCACAGAAATGGTATTTACTTGCCTATTTTCATATAATTTCACACCCTGGCAATTTGACTGACAAACCACTTAGCCTTACAAGTATGCATTAGATGTCTGAGTTATATCCTATCTGACCGGCATTAAGACTTTTTGAACTCCTTGTCCATTCCAGATTAACCAACTTCTTAAGCTGTTTTTAATCAGATACATGAGTGATGTATAAAAATTCTTGTCTTCAAGCACACTATAAATTACTCTTTAACCCTTGACTAGTATGGTTGACATTGAAAAAAGCTTAATTTCTATTACAAGTATTTTGCTTTTCAATGAAATTTCAATGAAATTTCAACAATTTTCACACTTTTATTTCTTTACCCAGGAACAGCCAATTTCAATGCAGCATTAAAACAGTGAAATATCCCCATTACTGCCAAAAAAAAAAAAAAAAATTAAACTATTTTTCTTGAATTGTGTGACTCTCAAAATAAACTTTTAAAATAAATTCTTTATTCAAATGTAGTCAAGTAAAATTGGCAAGTTTAAGTGAAACAACATTTAGGACAGATCAATGTTATGTGTGCAACTCATTTTTCCTTTGACATGAAGGCATCATAACTTCATCATAACTATTATCAGCAATGTTTCTGCATAAGACAAGATAAGGCTACTTTATTTTAATCTCCCTGCTCAAAGACTAGTTCCATGTTTTACTTACTAAACATTATTCAAACTGTTTGCTAAATGGGTAATTATTTAATTCTTTATAGATTTCTCTGTTGGGCTCGGTTCTACAAAACAAAACCTTGTAATACACATGAAGGAATTTCTTTTTGCAAAATCTTTGTGAAGTAGAGGTATGGCTTGATTTTAGAAATGGAAAACTGAGGCCCAGAGACATCTAGACTAAATTTAACCTGACATGCCTACAGTCAGATTGCAGAGATTAGATCCTCAGTTGCCATTTATTTCAACTGCATTTGGAATGCTCAGCATAGAATCACAGAATGGCTTGCATTGGAAAGGACCTTAAAGGTAATCGAGTTCCAACCCCCTGCCATGGGCAGGGACACCTTCCATTAGACCAGGTTGCTCAGAGCCCCAACCAACCTGGCCTTGAACACTTCCCGGGATGAGGCATTCACAACTTCTCTGGACAACCTGTTCAGTGTCTCACTACCCCTCACATCTAATGTAAACCTGCCTTCTTTCAGCTTAAGGCCATTTCCCCTTGTCCTATCAATACATGCACTTGTAAAAAGTCCCTTTTCAGCTCTCTTGTAGTCTCCTTCAGGTACTGGAAGGCTGCAGAAGCCTTTGTGGAGCCTTCTGTTCTCCAGGCTGAACAACCCCAACTCTTTTGGCCTGTCTTCACAGGAGAGGTGCTCCAGCCCTGGGATCACCTTGTGGCCCTCATCTGGATTCCCTCCAGCAGGTCCATGTCCTTCCTGTGCTGGGACCCCAGAGCTTGATGCAGCACTGCAGGTGGGGTCTCACCAGAGCAGAGCAGAGGGGCAGAATCCCCTCCCTCACCCTGCTGCCCACGCTGCTCTGGATGCAGCCCAGGACACAACTGGCTCTCTGGACTGGGAGTGAACACAGTCAGCTGTGGCATGACATGAAAATCACACAATATGTGTCTCAAGAAGGACACATAGAAAATGAGTACCCCTGAAAATGTTGCAAGAAGTTTTTCCAGCAAGAAACATTAAGTCAGCACTAATGTGGAGACACAAAATGTGACAGAGGCTTCCTTGGCACCCATTCAAGCCTTCCTGCTACAGTACTGCACTTTCTGTTCCAGAAACAGCAGAGATGGAGTCACCATTCACCACACCTGCTACTGCTGGGAAACATGATTCAGTTTTCTTAATATCTAGTTATTGTCAATATCTGAATAAATACTGGTGGGGAATTGGCAGAGGCATGTTTGGAATTTTTAGCATTACTGTTTTTGGTCCTATCTGCTTCTAGGCCTACAGGCCTCCACTCCTTTGATCCAAGATCTGCAGAGTGAAAAAGCATCTCTCCACTGAAGTCTGACTCAAACTTGTAGGCTAACAAAGCCTACAACTCCTATTTCATGCTTACAGTCTTATCTTCCTGAAGCTGGCCACACAGGCAACATTCCTTGTATTTCTATGTTAAAGGAATACGAACACACGTAAACAGGAACAAAGAAATCAACACTTATAAACTCTGTTCTGTGACTTTGTGGCTTCAAAAGCCACCAATCAAATGAGCAGTGAACCTTCAGGCCAAAAGAGTCAGCAAAAGCAACCACCCAATTTCTTACATTTTTAAAGCATCTTTTAAGTTAAATTTCACCTTTTTCCATTGGTGTTTCCTAGAAATTTTGGTTGGAGATTTTTATAGTTATTATCATTCTAAAGTGAATGGTTGGACTACTTTTTAAACTCACCTATGTGAGCAGGAACAAAACATGTTTCCCTATGTAGTATGATCACACTTTCTGCACTAGCATAACTTCAAAGAAGTTGATTTTAGTTAAGCTTGATATTTTTATTTGAGCTAGGAGGATTAAATTTGAAGGGCTTCAAGTACAAGAGCCAAAACTAGTAAGCATAGGTAATAATAATCTTATATCTGGCATATATTATAATCTCTGATGTATACAATATTCAATCAAAACCTCAGTCTTGTACACTTCAAAGTATAAAAATAAATAAAGCTCTTTCAAGTTTAAGATTCAAACTAGGGAGCGACAACTGTAAGAAAAATAAATCTTCATTGCATGAATCCATCTGAGTCATAAATACCAGACAGTGAATTATTGTGTGAAGAGCTAGATTTCTGCCTTTGAGACAGGCACACAGACCACATACCTCTGAGGAGAATCCTTAAAGTGAAATCAGAATGGTCGTGGATGAATAACACGAAGATTTCAGAGGATTCATAAGCTATAGAAAGGAGAGGCTGGAACTGAACAAACGTTGCACTAAAAGCTATTGTTAAACCCAAGTTAGAAATTATTTTTGAAAGTAACAAGAAATGCAAATGAAGAAAGAGGATTTGCATTTCAGATTTTTCTTTGAGTGTCAAAGGCTCAATAGGATAAGATTCCTTTAGTGCTGTCTTGAATTTGGCAGTCTGTATTGCAAGGTACAGCACAACAGCAACCACCAGGCTCTCCACAGCAGTTATGCACCTGAGAACACAACACTAATTTGGCTGGGCTTGTAGCAGCACTGAATTTTGGAAAGCCAAAGATGAGAAAGGGAAATAGAAAATACTGTGAATAAGGACATTCATTCTGCCCTCTAGTTCTTAACAATAAAGTTTATGGCAATAATGCTTAGCAAAAAGAAGTTGTTTCCATGTTAAAAAGTGGCATTTGAAAAATGGGAAAAACAGGAAGATAACTTAGGGAGCACTGATGGGAACCCACTGACATTTGAGCTGTGCATTACTGATACTGACACTGCTGTGAATATCTAATTTGATTTCCATGTATTTAAACAGACACTGCCCACTAGAGATACATGTAAATTAAATCACATGCATGGCATTTTACATCAGTGATTACTCCAAAAGCTGTAACAGCAGTAGAAGCTTTGCTGTATTTTGATTCATTGTTATTTCAGACTTTAGACTAATTTTTTATAGATTATATGACTAAAGCTGACTCTTCAGAGTTAGATTGCTTTGGGAGCTGGAGCTAGAGAACAGTTGCACTAAATGTTATTACTAGTGTAACACAATGCAAAATAATGTCTGGCTTCTCAAACAAGCTGATTTAAGTAGTAAACAAATAAATTCTAAACAATGTATGCTGGTGAACAGTGTTAATACTGGATTTAAAAAGAAAACAGTAGTTTAGGAAAAAACCCTCACAGTTACATCTAATCAAGCCAATTTTATTGCCACACAGTCCAAGGTATGGTACAGCACAAGAAAACAGAAAAAACCCCTTTGCTTAAATGGATGTATTTACAGTGAAATAATGGTAAGACTGACTTTGGAAAATGCAAAGGAGTCTAAGCTATAATCAAACAAAATGAAAATGACATTGGTAGCTCTTTGGCTTGATCTAATTTGTTTCATAAAGGATTGCACATCTCAACCATAAGGCAAGGTGAAATGTCTTCCTGTTTTGTGGCACAAAAAGGGGGAATATTAATTAAAAAATGAAACATAAAGATTTGTCTCGAAACAAAAAGTTTTTTTAATTAAAAAATTAAAAATTAATTTTAAAGGACCTTTAAATTCCAGGTGGAAAAGGATAGAAATTATTTATGTGCTATTTCTCTGATAAATGTAGACCTGGAAAACATTTTACCATAATAAAAATTAATAAAAAGTATTACAATTTTGTTAAGTTGAATAGATAAGGTTTAAGCCAAAATCTCTAACATGAAATGAGATGCTGTTCAAAACCTCATCTTCTACCACTCTTCCAAATGTTAAATAGGTTTTTTTTGTAAATTAACTTAGTGCTTGAATTGAATTTATTAGTACAGAATGAAAGTGCAAAATGCTAACGTGAAGGAAAAATTTTATTTGGCAGAAGTCAAAAGCTAAGTACCATGCACAGAGAAGCTGTAGGTTTAAGTAAAATTTTGCTTCTATTTTGTATGTAGGAACTAATAATGGATCTAATTTGAGATTCGGCAATGGGTGAACAAAGATAAATAGTATTTAAAGTACAAATATAGCAACATTTGTTAAAGAATTTAAAAAAAATTAGCTAAGATATCATTAATCAAAGTTATTAAAGTATACTTTGATCAGATTATTGCAATAACACACTGTCCTTCCTGATGTAACTTGGAAATTTTGCCATACTCTATTCTCATATGGCAGAAAGAATGCTAGAGAAGATGTTTTGTAATCCTAATCCCAAACGAATCCTAATATCATGAATGAAGATAGCACTAGCAAAGCTATTTTCTATGAATAAGGAAGATCACTCTTTTTTCATAAATTTTTGCATTTTAATGTGCACTGAGGAAACTGTTTCTCTAAAAGTAAGAATTTTAATTAATTAATTTTTCTTAAGCCTAGAGTAAGGTGGTACTATTAGCAAATCAAAATGCAATCCTTTAAATGGCAATTGCCAAATAGAAAGCTCTGAGTTCTTGCTCATGTTTGAAAGAGAAATGTCTATAAATTCTGATTTTACTTAAAAACTGATTGTTCTGTCAGCAACTGCAAAAAAACCCAAATCAAAACCACAGAAAACCAGGAGTAGATTGAGCCAACATAACTGGACAACCCCCAAATGATTATTGGCTCTTTTGTGTTCATTTATTTCTTGGAAAAACATTATTTCAAATTTGAAAGAGCATCTCTACAAAGTATATGGCATTCATAAGTCAACAAGATAGAGAATCTGAATTTAATGCAGAAATTTCTGTTCAATGGCTCAGTATATGAGTATGTCAGATGTAATGAACCAAGTTCTCTATCTGCTGGACTTCTGCATGAAATCAGAGAAAAGAACAGGGGACCTGCTTACATTTACTCAGTTTGTGCTATGTAGAACCGATTTACAACAGATATCAACAGTGAACTTAGCATCCTGTACCTAAAACTGAATTCAGGTTCTATGCTGGTGGTAGACATCTGAAAGCCATAGTTGCAGCTAGTGGTCTTTCAGTATTGCCTTCTATTCAAATTAGTCTAAACAGAAGGAGAACCAGTCTCTTACCCGGCTTTAATTCTGAAGAACAAGATTCAGTTATTTACAACATTTTGTAATGTACACTATATAAAATACTTTAACCTACAGCACTTAAGAATCTTCATGCAGTCTCTGAATGGTCTTGTGAAGTCAACTACCTATTGCAGGAAATAGTATTTCCTCTTGTCCTCTGAATATTGCTCCTTAATTCCCTGTACTGCTGACTCTCTGTTATCAGGTAAAATAATACACTTCTCGGCTGTGTTATTAACAATGCTAAATATACAATTAAATCCCATCAATCAGTATGCAGCCAATATATATTCCAAACCTATCTTTATGGAAATAATATTCTTTGTGGGAGAGAGAACTAACGCAGTATTTTGCAGATCTTTCACAATAAAAGACATCTCGTTCTAACCACTCAATAAGGCTAAATAAAACATATGACAAACTATGGACCTGAGTGTCTTCCTCTTTGAAAAACTTGATTTTTTAGAAAGCAGGGAGTAGCACTGCAATAAACATTTTGTTGCCACTATCCTTCCAACAAGCAGATCAACAGGTTTCCTTCATTACGCTTTTAGCCAAACACACAGCGCATGCAAAAGCCAGAGGACAGGGAGAGAGAGGGAGAGAAAAACTGATGCTACTAATAGAAAGTTTGAGATACAAATGAGAATAAAAAATGGTGCCATTGCATAACACTGCCTAAGTGTAATTTTATAAATTAGATTATGGACCTTCATTGAATAATCTGTTCAATTTACACTGTGAATGATATTTTTAAGATATAAGCTGATGTCAGAGTACTTCTAAATATTTAAATGAAGCTGATTTGATTTAATACCTTAAGTGAACTACTACTATTTAAAAATAAATTACTGTGTTTTGTGGCAACTGAATAATAAGAAAATTAGAAATCTATTCTACACAACTGTTAAGCCACTGTAAATCCTAATTATAACTCTTAGACAAACCCTTTAAGTAGTCCTGCTAACATCCACAAAAATTACAGGCATGAAGCTAACTGGTTTTCACCAAGAGTGAAAAACTTTATTGCACACTGTGAAATTTAAAGAGAATATAAACTTACATTTTATCATCATACTGTTCTAGAGAATTAAAGCTTTACTTCTCTCGACACAAGGAAATCTCTTTTTAAAGAAACTTCAATTTCACTGAATTGAACCAAAGAAAAGACCTCATTTCAGACAAGGGGAATTTTTAAGGGGCTGACTGGGGCTAAGAGGGTGTATAATACTCTTACACTATAATGCCTGCAACTCAACAACCTCTCTATACCTAAAAGCAAGTAGAAGTTTCTAAAATCTTTCTGCTCATTACTCTCAGATAGGCATCAGTTGACCACATTTGCAGTCCCACTCATGCTACTGGTGACAATAAAAAGGAACAGATGAAAAGAAGCTTTTTCTAATTATTGGACTCTGAGATGCAAAAAAGCCTCTACAAGGATGTTTTCTATGAAAAACACAGGCAGCAAATTCTACCTCAAATTCTTCACAATGCAGAATACACAGGTCCTATTTGTCTTCTGCTGGAAGATCTTTTACTTCCTCAATCAAAGACCTTCTATGTGACAGGAAATCCTTGATAGTAGACTGACTTTCATTTTTGACAATCTGAGTTCTCCAAGTGCCAATTAATCCAATTCCAGACCTTTTCTCAACAACTAAAATAGTGAGGAATTTTTTTACAATGAATCTAATACACCTATTTCCTAAAAAGAGATTTCAGAAATCATTTATATGAGGTTCTTTCTTTTATCTTTCATTGTACCTTTGTCAGAAGGCAGGTTCAGCTGAAATCTCAGCACTGATTCCATTTCTCTTGCCATTGTGTTCCAGATATCCTCTGATGGTCCAAAGCTATCTGATGATGGCTCAGATGCAGAAAATTAAGAAACTCCAAACTTGGTGCTTTAAGAATTAGCTTAAGAAAAATATCTTTTGGAATAAGAACCACAGAAATACGTGTGGACACAAAAAAACCCCCTGAGATCCTATCAGATGTGTGGTTCTTTTTCCCCCCCTGGGTATGAGAAGTCATGTAATACACCACTACTAATTTTCTTCCCATGATCAATACTACTGGCAGGCTTTTGGAGTTGATTTAACAATACTTCAGTTTGGGAGATTTTCTATCACATAATTTAGAAGTCAAGATGTTTACTCATAGCAGCCCTTCCCATTTTCCAAAATAATAGAGGATGAGGTTGAGCATTGTTTGATGTGCATCCTGACATTAAGCTGTATGTTTGAATGAAGAGTCTCTTAAAAAGATAGAAACTAGACTACAAATCCTTTATGGACCCCAGAAAACCTCCAACCCCTTCCTGACTCTTCAAATAGTTACGATGGCCACAGGTATCCTCAGTTTCAATTGATTTATTCCTTTGGATCTGTCAGTGGCTTGAATGTTCTGCTGAAAAATACACGGGGTGGTAGTCTGCCACTAGAGAATAATGTATCCATTTTTTTTTTATACATTGTGCTTTTTATATCTTGTACTGTGTGTTTTGTGAGCATGAAATCCTGATCAGCTACTGCATCACAAGATCAGGCTCAGCAGACAGCCAGGCTATTTGCAGTTTAGATATGAAGATCTTGCCTTTGGACAGGGTATAAAGGATGAATTGCTTGCACAGTCTTGCAGTGCCACCTTGATACTTCAGATTCTTTAGCACAAATTGCAAAGCAGTGATAGTTTTGGAGAAGGCAAAAAAGTTTTTGGAATCTGATCAAGCAGGAGACTCATACATGCTGATCAGTTACCAGCTGCAATATGTTGGTTTGCATTTCTTCTGAAGACAGTGATCCCTCCATAAAGTGGAGGGAAGGACAAATGGCTGAAGTTTCAGGCAAAGCAAGAAGACTCTAATTTCCCTGAAAGTGACTTACTGACTTCATCATCTGTAAGAGCATGTTCATCCTTTTTGCTGATATGAACTACGAAATGCCTGTTGATGCACTCCTTTTTCTTAATCTCATACAGATATTCAGAGGAACAGAGTGAGGTGAGGATGGCTTCTGTCTTGCACCTGTAAGCACTAAACTTAATTTCTTGTTCCGGTATTAGCTTAGAGAAAAGTGTCTTTGTATGTGAGTATAGTATAATTTATTTATTCCATATTGGTGTTTTGATGACAATGATGACAAAAACAGTGAGGCTTTCATATAATACAGTGATGAGGCACGATGAACTGTAGAATACATATCAGGTGCTTTTAAGAACATATACTTGATTAGTTTTAAAACTACTTGTCTGCCGGTAGAGCCAGACAGCAACTGTTGATCTATACAGACCTATGACAGGAAAACTGGTATGCATCTTTCTTCTTAAGAACTGTTCTATTACATCTTTTTCCTATTCATACACGGAAACTATAATAAACTTTTATTACTAAGGATGAGGAAGTTCTAGGAACAATTGCTTGCTGAAGCTGAAACTTTTGATAACAAATTACGCAATCAGCAATGTACAGGTCTTTCTGCTTAGGAACAAAGTGATTGAGTAGATGAGCTCTTTATGTCTGCATTTTTTAAATTGCTCATGAATAGAACATTCAGATCAGGTCTAGAACCTGGCCCATGGTGTGAGATAGAGCAAACTGTTAACTTCTTATGGGATCTTGTCAACTTTAAGAGATTCTTTTAAAATAAAGAATAAATAACTGTACATGCTCAACACTGATTCAGTATAGCAGAAAACCTTAAGTCCATCGTTTTGATACTTATCCATTTATCAATTATAATCATATGCTTAAACCTAATCTTTACACAGCAGGTCATGGAATTAATTTTACAGTGTTTTATGAACTTTGTTTTTATTCCATGATGTGGTGAATTCTAGTTTATCTTATTTCTTTTTTCTTCCCCATTCTAATTACAATTGAAAGTATTTTCATTTTTAATTCTTGTTAAGATGGTTCATACCTCATTACAGAAGACCATTATGAAGCTGATATGGAAGTATTTAAAATGGTACATGCATTTTGGCAGGTACCGACTCGAGCCAGAGCTTTGGGAATTAATAATGAACTTCAGGCGTCATAAACCTGCCTATATCTAGACAGGTAATTAGCAATCATAACCTGATGGCCATCTTTACAGAGTCCTTCCAGTTTCATTGCCCAAAAATGGGTCAGACTAACAAGTGAAGTGTTTTGAAGCCTTGACATCTGCATGTTTGTTATTTTTACTTAATGTAAGAGATAAGGATGCTTTTATCATATAATTTATGCTCATATGCTATGTAGTAGTTGCCTAACTACTGGACTAGACATCATGGTGGTACAGTGATTTTAAAACCATGCTGAACATGGTTGCAGGTTGATCATGCAAAATCTGCCCCCCCAGCTGATTTTTCCCCACTTGTGCACAGTGCAATGCAAAAAAAAAGAAAAAAGTAAATAAAATCAAAAAAGTGTGATGGGTGAGCAGGTCGACTGTGTGAGAGAACACGTGCAAAGTATACCTCAGAAACACTATAGGTGGATGAGCACGAAGGGAGTCGAGCCTGGTTGTGCAGTGGGGAAAAGGAAAACATTGTTAAAAAAGAAATGGTGGCACAGTAAGGGTCTCAGAAGGTTTTCTGTATAGGTGGTTCCAGCACTGAGATAGTGGCAGGGGGTTCATAAAGTTTCCATGACCAGCTATTTCAGAAACTCTAAATTTATGCCTTTTAAGGTGGAAGCTTATTAAAAGAAAAAAAAAATTGTATTTGAAAAATAATTAAAACTAATAATGAATCTGAAGACAAATATAAATTCTTCCTTCTCTAAATGTCTGACAACACTATCTTTAGGACAATAAGGTATTCTAGGATGAAACTTTACTGATCTGTTTCATTTAAAAGTATTAGTTTTATTCTAACTCTGCAAAGGATATAATCTTATGGGTGAAAACCCATAAGAGGCTCTGAATATCTTTATGTGTTGACATACTCAGAAACAGCATTTTGACAAGGGAGGTTTTTCTTCAATCTCACTGCCCCAAAAACCAGAATAACTTGCAAAGTTCAACGACTAATGGCCAGATATAGGTCAGTAGAAATCTGCAGATGATGCCCCTAAGCAACGTAAAGTGCGTGATCCTTGAGGGACTCTGTCAACTGTCAAGAGCTTTCAGTGCAAGTTAACACCAGTTAATTGGTAACACAACAGTTTTACTGATTGCTTAAGACACATTTCATTTATCCACGATAGTCATTACTGTAAACTATTAATCACTCAGACATAACTCAAGTAAAAGGACTCTCCAGTAATTTATAGGAAAATCCTTTATTTGGGTGAAAATATTTCATGTTTCACTGTCTGAAGAAGGAATAAAAGCAGCCTAATAAATGAAATGTAAAAAAAAAGATTCTTATAAATGTACTAAAAATCATGTCTTCATTTTTTCCTAGGGGTGAAAAAATGGATTATCAGAAGCCTTAGCAAAAATTCCTTAGACTTAACAAACAGTTTGGATACATTTGTGGTAAAGATGAATCCATCAAGGATTTCCACACAGGTTATTAGTGACCACTTGCTGACTTAGGTATATGATGGACTTAGCAGAGACCATAATACTCATAAGAAGTTTTTCAAGAATATTTTTCAGTTTTAAATGTGTATTTCATATTTTTTCATTGAAATATAAAATATCACTTCCAGGAAATTTCTACAGTCACATTGGTCTGTGCTAATTTATGTCTCCATTAAATATACAATTTTTTTTTTCTTCCTTGAAAAGTTTTTAATACTCCAAAAATATTTTTGCTCCTTTCTGGCATTCTGTATTTCATTTGCTCTTCTAGATAACATTACTAAGGAAATTTTAATCACTTCACATCATCTTAAATATTCACACACACTCAGCATTTTCTTCAACTGGTGAAATGTTTTCTTAAACTGATTTTATGAGATGATTTGCAGAAGGATTAAGACAAAAATAGAAAATTCCTTCAGACAAACAGCAAGACTGAAAAACACAGTTTTAGGAAATCAACTGTTATTCTTAAACAGTCTATTTTATAATTATAGAAAAAAAAAGAAGAAAGGAAGATCCTCTTCTGACAAAGCAAAAACTGTTTCTAGAAATACTGCTTTGAAATCTTTCTTAAAAAGATAAGGTGTGCTTTTGCTCAGAACAGGGGTGCAGCTATTCACCTAAGACTTTTGGATGAGGCTCTAATCAAGATTTTCACAAATAATGCCCAGCCACTGTTTCCATGGTTTGTCTTCCAACAGCATGGAATAAAACATTAGCCTTGGTTTTGCAGGTGAGGATCCAAAGAATGCATGAATAGCAAGAATCATCACAGCATCAATTTTTTACATATCAGAAACCAGATACACAGAAACAACAATGATCAGAAGGTTTGGAACCATACTCCACAAAAATCTGAAGAACTTGGTTCATGTTGTCTACTCCTCACACCAACTTACAAGGGGCATGCTAGACATTTGTGCACCTTCATCTTCTCTGAGGCAACTACTTTAAGTAGAATGCTATCACTTTCCTTGTCAAAGCATCTTGTAATCTAATTATCCATATTTTCATTAATAATGGAACCATTTAACTTCAGTCTTATTCCAATTAGAATTTAATAACTTTAATTAATATTGTATTTTCCAGTTCCAGTTCTATAGAAGCAAATGATAATACTCCCCTCAATAAGATAGCAGTTATTATATTTTTTCTTGCTATGCTCAAAACCACACACATACACAATTTTCCTTAATCTCCTAATGTTACTTCCAATTCTCTTCTTATTCATACCTGTCAAGACTCTCAGTGTACCCATTTCATTTTCTCATAATGATGAAATCAAAGATATATGGAAGTGCTGTAGTTCCAAACTGACCTAATATTCTTGAGGAAAGGATTATGCTCACAGCACATGGGGATTACTGTTTATCTTCAATAGGATCACACAGTGTGACTGTTTAATCTGCTGCACACTTATAATTTCCTGATCATTTCTATGTCATTGCCTTTTTGCTAACTGGTCTCCATTTTTAAGCATCTACCTGATTTCAGGATTTTGTTAGTGTACTGTTTCTGTGCTATTAAAATTAAATGTCAATATGTTTCCAAGCTCCTTTGATGTTTCTGCAATCTATCACCTACTCTACTTATGATTTGTTGTCATATATGAACTTCAGTGACTGTTTTGTCCAGTTTGAGAGAGGGGGCAGCTGTCCTTATTTGGTATGCTACCTGACAACCCCTACATATTATGTTAGGTGAAGCTAATGTGCTGGCATTTGGGCTCTTTTCCCTCAAAAACTTTCAATTTAAGGGGCCAAATTGTCAGTCACAGAAATTCACCACTGTGAGAATTCTTTTAAAAGAGCTATTTACACCAACTGAGAACCTGGTTCAAATGCTGCAAGAGTGATTTGGTTTCAGTCTGAAGGCCTTACTTGACTCAGATTTTTAACTAAGTGAATGTTAGGATCAAGAATAACAGTCATGTTATTCATGTTATTCATCATAGCCAAAGAAGGCAGGTACTTAAAGTAAGACAGAAAATGAATGCAGGAGACCACAGACTCTGACACACACCGGTCTGCATGAAAAATTAGAAACCTGTTTCCATTTAACATGATCTATTGAAAGTATTTGGCCACTGCTATGAATTCTGAGAACATTTTTCCAGAAAAGAACCAGAATCTTTGACTTGAAACCATACTGGTTAAAAACCACAAAAAATTACTTGGCGTATTACCTGGGAACTCTGTACTTGGATATAACTTTTTTTTCTCATAGGCTTTCTATAATATTTTTCTGCAGAAATTAAATTTGTATTTAAAATTCACAGCCTGTACTACTACCAAAAAAACCCCCAAACGAAACCCTAAAAACCCAAAGATCTAAAAAAAATCTTCAAAGCACAGATTGAAGCAGTATTGTTCTGTTGAATTTCAGAGTAATTCCACACTTCCAGAGGGGTATCAGATTTGGGAGGTATTAGGAGTTGTAAAATATAAGTCAACTCTTTCACCATTTCTCATGTCAGTAGCAACTGCACTTACTTGCTACTGCTACATTAATTTCAGCAGTGGGGGAATGCTACCATGTCCAAGTGATAGAACACTAAATTTTCTAAACAGTTCAGTGTCGAACTGGTCACTGCAAGGGTCAGAGTATTAAGTCACGAAAAGAACTGCAAGATGAATGAACTTCTTAAGAAGAAATGAAAAAACCAAACCTTAGGTCAGGATAACTCCCTTGTAAATAGCTATGCACTGTTGATATTAAAAGACATTAAAACTGAAAATTACCCAATCACCAAAATTCCTTAATTAACTAAATTTTCATGCATGTTTTCAGTGCAAGTTTATTTCAGATATCCGGCAAGCTTTCTAAATTTTTGGTGGCATCTGTGATATTCTGCAGAATTCCAGTGTTTCCTACATATTTCCAATGGCCTTTAAATTTAATCTGGAAAGAATGTCTTTGCAATTCATTCTGGAATAAAGGTTCCACCTTAACGGTATTGTGCAATAGCATTTAATTTTCACTTATGGGGCTGGCCATGAGATACTATATGCTCCCCCTCCCATACTATTCAATACTTTTGCCACATTGTAGGAGTATCAAAAACCCACATCTAAAACCCTTTCCAAAAGCATTATGGAAAAAATGAAAATCATTGAGAAAATGAACCATTAACAGGTCCCTCATTATTTTTTTCTCCAACTGTCCACTACTGAGACTTGTCCACTATTTCTTCTCTTTGATCAGTCATTTGTATACTGTCTTTTAAAATGCTCTTCTCTAGAACATCCATTATTACTGCATGAATCAGAGCAGCAGTGACAAAGCAGCAAATTTTAGCAACGTGTTCTGCTTGTTTTAAGAAACTCAAAGGCATATGCAGAATATATGGAATATTTCTTTATTTACTTACATTCCTTACTAACTGACTGACTTCCATCACGGACGGTATGGTCGTGAAGTAACAGATAAAGTGGCACAGAGGAACAGGACAATTTCATGACAACTAATGTTGTCATGCTGCCATGGCTAATGTAGTCACAGCTTTTAATTTGAAATCTTTCCCCATTTGACATTCTGTGAAATAATGTAGGATTAGAACATCTTTTTTGTAGTACATTGCTTCATGCATATTTTTTTTCTGGCTTTACATTTATTTTTAAGTACTAAATCACGAATTTAAGAAAGTAGTCTAAAATAAAGGAACTTGCTTTGTCTTGATTGTGAGTTATCTCCAAATCTAAAATATGACGCAGTTTTTTCCCTCCAAAACTTGATTCCTAAAAGATTTGCCAGGAAAAAGATACTGTCTTTTAATCAGATTGATTTTATAGAAAACTGCAAAATATTAGCAGCTCAATTTCCTCGTATTTGACCTGTAAAAGATTATAAACTCAAGAATTTCTACTTGACAATAAGCAGTAATCAACTGTATGTCAGATACAAAGCTGTATATACAAAAGCACCCAAAAGGGGCAAAAATTATCAAATAATTTTCATTACAAAAATCATCTTGTACTGTATAACCATAGTGGATTATGCATTAGAATGATAGTTGTGAGAATGACAACAATCATAGTGTATGGAAAACACAGAGGACATGAATCTAAAGAAATTATTGAGATACCCTTCAGTGGATGGATGTACAAAGGGATAAAGTGTTATTAACTTTCACATCTACTCTGCTACAAATTTTTTCCTTATTTTCATTATATGCAAAATTACATGGCTTAAAGACACCTCTATACAGAATTGCTGAAAAGCTGTTCCTAATTTATGAGGTGAACTACTAAACAAGAGGCACTGCTGTCTGTATTGTCATGTTGGATTTGACTTGCTTTATTAAATATTTCTGTGAAAATTGGGTGACTTTATAGGGTGTCATGACTGATATACTAGATCCTAATTCTTTTTTCACAACTTTTTTTCATTAAACAAGGAATGTGACACAGAAGAAATATGCTGCAGAATTTTTTGCATTAGTCTGCTAAAAAAACAAGCAACAAAATTTGCATAGCTGTCATTCAACCAAATATTGACCTATTTTGTGAGATAAAATAGGGACCAAAAAAGATTGACGGCAAAGACAGAGGTACATGTGAACCTATATGCTTTTGGGTTACCTTGTATCAGCCATAGTTTTGGTTCAGGAAAGACTATCAGTCACTGGCAGAAGGTATTTTTATCCTTTAAATTAAAGCTATCTGTTTTACTCATTGCTAAGTCTAATATTCAGGAAACTTTTAGATATGCAACTTTGATTTTGGAAAGGGATTTTTTTTTTAGTTTCTGTAAAGTCAAGCAGTTTGATTAGCATTTATTAAAATGCAGTAGGATATTCTTTACAACAAACTCTGTCAATCAGGTCAGGTTTCTCACATATATTAAAATGAAAACTCAGCTAGAAAAGAAAGAAAACACAAAGGAAGAAATATAGAGAAAGGAAAAAGATGGGGATGAGAGGACAAACCAATCATATTTGGTGTTACCAGCCAGCAGAAGTTTTAAAAAAAAAATCAGATCACCGAGTGAAATCGTACATTTACTCGGAGAGAGCATCCTTTGACATTGCCTTCTGGGTGATCTCTGAGCTCCTCCAGCTTTCGATGGAGCTACATGTAAACATCAGAAAACGAATTGAAAAAGCAACCTGTTCTCTGTCACGGGTTTTTTTCCCTTCATTTTTCTTTTGCTCTTTATTTTTGTGTTTTGTTTTATTTTGTTTTTAATAAATCATAGCATAATGCATTTCTCACTGCCTCTGCCAAAACATTTCAAGACATCAAAGTGCTTTGAACAACACAGACATACAAGGCTCAGTAAACTTGGAATCTGGAAGCAAGACATCTTTGCTTAACATGGCTCTTTTTCACTACAGAAAAAAAAAGAAAAATCAAGGGAACTATAATTCTAAAGCTACTGAATCTCTGCTACATTGTTTAGTTATTTATTTGCTTATTTATTGGTAAGGCTGTGTTCTAGAATTTATTTCCATATAAAGAATTTTTAGAGGTAAATTTTCATGTTTGGGAACCTCAATTAGGATTTCCCATTTTCTATAAGGAAGATTTTCTGTCTACACACATATTTTAGGTCATGGAATTAAATCCTGGGAAATCAGATAAAGAAATATTAATCTGAAATGAGCTATCAATGGGTCTTTGTAATAATAGGTGAAACCCACCATCTAAATAAGCTACATCTTCTGCATATGTGCATGCATCTAGATTTGTATGTGATGACCTACAATCATCTCAAAATGCCCGGGTCACTGCAATTACGTACAGGATTCTCAAAAACAGCACAGAAATTGTGGCTGCCTTGTATTCTTCTCCATGTGAATTCAGTGGTCCTGAATGTCTCTCACTGAAACAGAGCCACATTCATGTACACTGCTCTTCTCATCTACACTGTAATTAAAACATCTTCCCAAATCACAGGATGAAAAGATAAAGCCTCACAGACAGTGAGGAATGCTACAGATGCCTCTAGCTAGAACTTCTATAAACAAGTAGCAACTGGCTTCTTGTTCTATGCTAAGATCAATTTAAATGAAGGCATTACCGGAAAGAGGTGCATAATTAATCCTTTCCCTCCCCTTCTTTGTGCTCAGTGAAATAATATTTTCACAAAGAGCAGCTGTAGAACAGTGTTAGAGAACAGAGAGGATGGCTTGTCCTGGAACAAATGCAATACACTTACATACTAAACCAAAACCAAACCAAAACATCATAAACCAAGGCGGCAGGAAAGGCAACGAGAATGCGGAAGAAAAAATAAATAATGAGTGGCTGAGAAGGTGCTAAAAGGAAATAAAGTAGGAAAAAACTGAAAAATTGGATAGCTGAAATAGAGGAAACTCTTGAGATCAAAATGGCTTGGACTGCATATGATCAGCACCTTGGTTAAAACCATTTATCAGGGTGTAACACTGTATGGTGGGTACTGGTTTAGATATCTGCCTGTTCTGTTATGCAATCTAAATATTTGTGTATGTTTATACAAACATTAAAAGGCAGAAGATACTTACTATCAGTAAAACAGTGGCTCCATTCTTTTTATTAGTCTCATGTGAATCTCTTTCATTTCATCTTTATCTACCTTGATTTTTTTTTCTGATTTAAAGGCTATATATATGAAAGATTCAACTCTCTTGTAATGGTCTTTTGCAGAATTAAATGCAAGAAGTGTGAACGCTATAAAAGTTTAATTATGTTACAAGATGGGAAGCAGTAGTAGTTTGAAGATGAGTAAATCACTTCTCCATGTAACAGGCAGTTATAAGACAACAAACAACATAGATCAGAGAAGTGGTTTAATCATGATCACTAAATTACAGGCACTTTAAAAAGGTTGTTACTATCTCTTACTTCTAGTGACATCCAAAGCTACCTAACTGGCAGCCTGCCTTCAATAGGTTGTTCTATGTGTAGCACAGAAACAAACAAAATGTGACCCAACAGCAATAAGAATACTGAAATAAAAATGATGGGATGGTGAGAAATGGAAAAGCCCCTTCCCTCCCTCCCCACACCTCCCCCTTCAAAAGGAAAAGTGTAGGGTATAGAAGAAAACTTGCAAAATAAATGTTAGAAACATATTTACTTTGAGGGATCCAACTCTACTAGCAACTCCTTTGCTTTCATCCGGCCGTCTAATTTGCTACAATGGGGGAAGATGGGTAAAAAAGACAGAAGAATAAAGAAAAAGTGAACTTAAAAAAATTTCCACACAATCAGTTAGCAGTACATGCAAGACATCAATTTGACTCTCTGAGACACCTCTAGAGGACAAAGACACAGACTCTAATTTCTGGAATAAATGACGCTTTATCATGGCATTTTAAACTTGCTTTGTTGATCACGTCTTTCTCAGTATATTACCAATCTGGCACATACGTTGCATGCTGAATTCACTAACATTTTTGAAAGAATACATGTTACTTGTCTGATTTGGATATTAAGAATAATGAAGTTCTAAAATGCTAACTGAAGAAAAAACCACCCTATACCTTCTACAAATCATATGAGCAGAGTATGCTATAACTGGGAGCCTGCAAGTATCATGACTGATACCTGACAGAATGAATACAGATTCCTATTGGCCCAGGCCTAGAGATTTTAGCCACTGCTGTCAAGATTCCCAGTTAAAAATTATGCTGCCCAACCAGAAAATTTTAATGCCAGACCAACATTAGATATTTATTTTAAATATTTAAATACACTATGTATATGATCCCCAACATCTCCTATCTGATTACTTTTCCTTTATTATGTATGTTTTTTCCTAGATGATGCAGAGGATGGAAGAAACAAATGAGGTAGCTGCTCAAAAGGCTTCATATTTTTAGAAGCATGTAAAAAAAAAAAGTTCATTTACAGCAAAAGTTCTTTTCAGAATTTCTTAATCTGGTAAATAAACCTCTTTTACTGATAAACTGAGCATGTGTCATTTGAAGTAGAGAGGTAGAAGACAATAAAAATTACTTTTGTGACATCCTACTAGTCTGAGCCAAGACTGAACTGAAAGCTTTTATTATCTTAAGTAAAACAAAATCCCACACAACTGAGGTGAATCCCTTCAAATCACAGTAACTGTCTTTAAGAAAACTCAGCAAAGAAGCCAAAGATTGAATGAACCATGGAAATTCAACTGTGCTTTATGCTCTCTGGAGCACACTAGCAAGGCACAAGTTAAATTGTCCTGTTTGTTTTTACCTGACCCATGCAAAACAGAGAAATTCCTATTCAAAAAACAGTCAATGGGATGCTTTGGATTTTTACTTGTATTTGATTCTCAATAAAACAATGCAACTAAAAAACATTTTAACAATTTGAGTATTTAGTTCTTTTAGGATGTCCATTAGCAAAATACACTGGAAACATTTATGTTAATTGTTGCTTTCCTTCCCTGGTCTTATGGCATTAAAATAGCACCTGATTTGAACTCTCAAGTGAAACACCCACATTATTGTTATCATGGGACTCCAAGTAAATCTCCAATCAATTCTAGTATATAGACCAAGAAGAAACCATCATTCTTAAATAAACTATGTCTCCTTTAGAAGACACATTCAATTAAAATATACGCAGTTGTAACTGAGTTACTACATATCAGCTATGTATTTCCTAATTGCGGAAAAAAGGTACGCCTCGATTTGGAAAAAGATCCTTATCTGAACAGAAAACACCATGAGCTACAGCAAAGATGCTTTCCCAATAACCTGGTTGAGGCACTACCAGTCCCAGATAATAAGACATAATCTAGTAGAACTGCGATTCATTTTTCCAATTTGAAACTTTTAAAATGAATAATAAATTTAGGTTTGTTTGGAAAATGAGAAATAGGAAAAAATAAATGCTTATAATCTTACATAATGATATGGAACTAGGGCATTAAGAAAAGTGCTACATAACACAGAAACTTGAGGAAAAGTTGTGACAGCAATATGCATTGCCCCTCAGGGAAAAAGGTTTTCTTGCATTACTCACCAATTGTGGCTGCTCAAGTTGTTCTGAAAGTTTAGGACTCAGACAGAAATGAGACTGGAGATTTTATACGTGAATATAACTAATATTATTTAGTCTATCTTTCTTCAAAATATAGATAGAAATACATGTACAATGTGTACACTGAGACCAATGAAGTTCTAAATGCTTGCATATATAATTTACAAGGAGATAGTCTAAGTTCAAGTCTTGTTTTACATCCATGGCACAGTTAATATATATGACAGCATGTTTTCTACAGGAACATTGCAGAGTGCAACTTGAATGCTTCTCAAGGGATGAATCAGAATTATATGAGTACTGCACAAACTATACTACATCTGCTCTGGGAATTAAATAGGGTATTACCAAGAAGGCAAGGGACAGCAGGAACAAAACCCCGTATCTTTTTCATGGCAAATACGACAAAAAGGAATATCCTTATCTTTCTCTGGTCAAATGTAGGATGATCTAGAAGTTACAATTCAGAAAGTGGCACGGATTATACATTCCTTGATTTTCAGAAACTCTGCTAGACACAAGAACCCTATCTTAGATGAACACTGGTAAATAGAAAAGATTAAGATGAAAGATGTGTGTAAGTGGTCTAAATCAAAAGTATCTATACCACAACACAAGCTAAATAAGTGGATTAAGAGATGAGGCACAGGAGCAACACCAAGTAGCTATGGGCAAAATATTACCTGAAAAACTTGAGGGTTTTGGAACACTCTGAAGGTGATAAATGAAGATACTCAATGCAATGAAGGAAGAAGGGTGCTGTGTAGGGAACATTCCAGGAAACTAGGAAGGTATAATGCACTGACAGTTTATAAATGCCTTGTATTTACACCTCTTTCTTATTCACAATGGAATAACAGCAGGAGTTAATAGCTAAAAATCAGCTACAGGTATCCCTATCTTGATATCTGAAGAACAAGGTGGAGTTACAGTTGGAGTAGAATGAGATAGGAAGCCAGTCGAAGAAAACTTAGGAACCAGAACCAGTGAGCAAAGAGGAATGCTCAAATATGGTTAATGGATTTGTTAGAAGATGGGTGAACAGAAAATGTTTTCTAAGCAGAAGTCTCACATATGGTTTCAGTGTTATTCCGCTACCTTCTACTTAATAGAGCACATGAGAAATGAACCTGTAATTCTTCCTCCTTAATTTTACTCCAGAAAAAAGAATTTAGAAGATCTAACCTTTAATACATAGCTAATATATCTAATCTATCAGTTATACTTGTCATAAAGAAAGAACATCTCTGAACAATTAGCTAATCTGAGACTCTACCTTTTGCTGGATTTATTTCAAGAAAGAGTTCCACAACAGGAGAAATAGCCTCAAACATTTAACACTATTTATGTTAGAGTCCTTCCCCTTTCTGATAATATACTCTATTTGTGCTACACTAAATTTTCCCTGCTCACACTCTGACAAAGAAATTGGAATTTTGCAGGACCTAAGTCTTTCAGAAAAGTGCTCTCCCATCCACATTCATCAAAAAGCTAAACCTCTGTCAGACTTTTTTCCAAAATCCTGGGCAACACATGAATGGTTCATAATGAGAACACCTTTTTGATATGATTAAATTACTTAATACTGAAATTGAATAAATGCAAAACTCACTATGGAAATTTTTTACAGCAGTAGTTTAAAAAGGTGCCAGGTACCTTATTTGATGACCTGGGCATGCAATGTTGGAATTATGATAATCAAAAGTAAGAGATTATACTACACAGCATCCAAATCAAGTTCAGATTATATTTTTCGTAAGAAAAACATAGCTGTTCTCCCACTTCATTACTACTGCAGAGATCAACAATGAATGGTGAATAAAGAAAACTATTAATATTACTTGTGGAACATCACTGGGTTTGCAAAGAGATGTTTTGGCAGGTATGTTATACCACATATCCCTGGCAACTGTGCTGACAAGCATTTTCTATTTCCTTCCACAAAAATAGTCCCTGTCAGTTTCCAGCCATGGCTTCTTACTGCATTTAGCTGGAAGTTCCCTTGTGCTTCTTACCTAGTTGCCTTAGGGAATGTGCAGTGCAATGGTGTGAATATCCTCTACTGAATCCTAAATAATAAAACTTCCTTGCATCATATTTGTCAATGTGACTACACATGTGGTTAATAAATATTTATGAAGTTGTTCATTTTTAAAGAAGTTTTTGGATGTGAAATAGTGACACTCACTAGTTTCTACGTGCTATGAGAAAATAAGACCTCCTCTGTTTTTTCAGTTTTACCTGCCATTACTTCCTTCCAGTTACTGTTTTATCTCAAAGTGCAGGGCACCATGCTGAGAAAGGAATGATCAGTTTTGGAAGTCTAAAGCAAAACTGCACATGTGATGTTCCTACTTTGGTTCACTACTTCCTTCAGCAGAATTCCACAACATACCCCGAATCTGCTTTTGTTTTTTTTTTTTCCCCAAGGGCCATTCCACTAACCAATGCAAAATACAGAAGAAAAACAAGGGGATAAGCTCCAGCCCAGCATAAAGAGGTGTTTTGTGACTCAGTGAAAAGGTAGGCGGATGTATAAAAAAGCATTAAAATGATCCTAAAGATAAATGCATTAAGAAGATAAAAACATTAAAAACATACCAGAAGATAAACTAAATATGAATCAGCATGTATTTGAACAGCCCCCACATGACCTATATGTAATTCTTTATATGTTGTATGCTTTGAAAGAATACAACATATAAAGAACAGGGATATTTAGAAGCCATCAGGAATCTGTATTAAAAGCTTAGAGATTTCTTGAGTTGATAAAGTGCATTCAGCTAGAGGAGGAGGTCAAGTTGATGAAGAGAAACTACAAAAGCTATACTTTACATATAATTATACCACTGTGTTCCAAATAAATATTATTGAAATCTCTCACACAATTTCTCACACAATTCATATTAACAGAGAAACATATCTCCAAAGTATAACCCAACTGGCAATGATTTCACATCAGTCAGCCAGGAACAAAAAATATCATGTATTGGCCAGATCACGTAAGGGAGCTGAATCCAAAGGAGATTTAAACTTATGAAGATGGAAAATGCATTTTCTGACCCTTAAGAATGTTAATCAAGTTCAAGGTATACAACAAACTGGAGATAAGTGAAGGGTAGTGACATCCAATTAAAAAAAAAGGAATAAACTGTAAATATTCGATGGCTGGCAAGAAGTAATTTTACTTAGTGAAGTAATTACATACTACTTGTGAACAACTTTGATGGTGGGGACAGTGACTGTCAACTTCCAAATATTATATAATACAATTCTGGCCTAGGTGGCATTTTTTACAACCCTTACTTGCCTAATCAAGAGGAGAAAATTCTGATACAGAAATCCAAACTCCAACTTAAATTCTCTTCTCTGATAAGAACAATGTTCTACATCAAGTGAGCAGTTTCTACTGCTAACAAAGAGCTTTACATATTTTTAATATAGCAGCAAATCAATTTAAGTTAAAAAATGCATTATGTATAACTTTTACCTCCATGCATAAAAAATAGATTTGCATTTGAAAGTATTTTTACTTCTGTTGTTTTATGCCAGACAAACACCAATTAGAAGATGCTTCCTGAATAAATGGGGAATATTTCAAACAAAGGGAATACAGGCTCCTATAACAATGACATACATTCTCAACCAATAAACATATTCATGCCTGTGCATTATACCACAGTATGGCATAGAAGTTTTATTAAGGTTGCTGCACTTCTCAATAATGTTAAACCTATAAAAGCGTAATGTACATGAAGGCTAATGAATGCTAATAAAACATCACTATCATACCATCTCAAATTTTGGTCACACTACCCACAGTTATTTTTTTTTTTCAAATGGGCACTAGTACTCACACTGTTCCATGTTCAAATGGGGGAATAAACACAGTGCAGGTGGAACAAGCAGTGGTAAAAAGTACTGCAATTTTCTTACTATTTTCAAGCTAGTATCATCACAGGATCAAATGCTCTGTTAATACACATATTGGCAAAGATAATATAACCATGTCCTTACACAAGAGACTTTGTACACTGGTTATTTTACACCAACATGTGTCAGCCCAGTTCTTTGAAAACATCTATTGACTTCAGTGAAATTTAATGTTCAGAAATCAAATCTAAAAGTTGGTAGATAAAATGCACAGCCAGGGCAAGACAGACTACAATAATTACAAATACTACATAGTATGCCTCTATTTGTAGTGACTTAATGTCCTAAATCTCATTTAAACTAGATATGTGGGCATACAAGAGCTGGGTCCTTACTGTCATATGCAGTGAACAGCTGGACAACTCTCCTGTCACACAGCTGAAGGTTTGCAAACCCTTCTACCTGCTCAACGCTGCCTTTCTGCCACTTCCTCCTGACCACAGCCCTTCCTTTTCTCATAATGCTATTGCTACGTCCTGCATCCGAGCTACTCCCTACTCTTCTTCAAACACTTTAAGTCCTGCAGCCTCATCACTCAAGAGGCACAAATATTGCTTTGGTCTATATCAGACCTTTACCACTCAACCTTTACATCCAATTTCTTCTCAATTCAATACTTTCAATCAATATTTTCAATCAATACTTTCATTTCAGACCCATTTGAACATTTTTTCACTGTCTGCCAGCACATTTCGCTCCTCACCTCTGCCTGCAGCCTCAGTGATTCTCTGGCCTTCCCCACAAAGGAAAGCAGAATTTGCACCTCATGCTCCTGGTAGAGTCCCATATATCAGGAACCTGTCTTGGCAAGCAGGAAAGGTCATATTTAAGGAAAAAATAAAAACATCCTAGTCCTGGGTGGTGAAGTTTTGTGTTCTTTTTATATACCTTTCCCAAACTGACAATTCACTTCTGAATGCGCTATTTTGCCTTGCTGTACCAAGCTGAACTTAAGTTTTAAAAGCCGCAGCAGATATAGGGTTACAGTGCATATAGTGGAGGACACTGTCCTTTAAACATTTTTAGACACTAAGCTAGCTCCTATCAAAGATACCCTTGTGGTCATGGAGAAAACTGTTGCACCAATGAAATCACTTAGAGGTGATCTGATGGCAGGACAGGTAGGTTATAAAGCAAACCAGCTCTCTGGTAGGGTTATAAAGCAAATATCTGCTCTCTTTGATCACTTCTAGCACCAAAATTAAGGGAGAAATGTTTGCATTGGGGTTCAGTGTAACAAGGAAGATCTCATCTTTCTGAAAACAGATGGGGCAGTGGGATTTTAAAGGGAAGAGGACAAGTGCCTCTAAGGTTTCTTCTCAAATGTCTGTAACAGCCTGTATTTTATCCATTTGACTAGACAGGGCTGTGTTTGGAAAATCTGTGTAAACACATCTTGTCACATGTATTTCCTCACATTTATACATCCTGAGGAGTTCAACTATGAAAGAGGAGTGGAAGGGTGGGTAAGGATATTGGAAAAGGATGTATCCACTAATGCCACAGGAAACAATTAAAGCAGTGAGAGGACAACATCAGAAGATTAAGTTAAGGTGGAAAGACCTGGTATTCAGGTCACTTTGCAGAAGCTTAAAACAATATGACCTTTAAATGGCCAAGTACTAACAATAACCTGGTAAATGGCCAAGGTCAATCTTTGTCCATACTGACAGTGCTGTTGAGTGAAACCATTGTCCAACAAGCTGTCTACAAACTTCATAAAGCAAACCCTGTGTTGCAAAGAACTGCCATGCAAACACAAGAACTCCTTGCTCAAAGGCGCTCCTCACATTTTGAAAAACTACACACAGAAGAAAAAAAGCAGTCTTAAGAAATAAACTGCAATGAATGGTGCAAATTTGAAAAAAGCCAGCAGCTGGTTTGAAATCTTGCCAAACCCATTGCTGTTTCTTACAGAACAATTTCCATAAAACTACTGTAAGGTAATCAAGTGGGAAGCCCTGTTTCCAACACAGCCATTCGAGAGAAATACGTTCCAAGCATAAGTGCTTTGAATATCTCACTTAAGGATCCCTATTTTCTCATGGACTTTTTCCATACAGATTTTCATGGACTTTTTCTAGTATTGGTAGTTTAAATAAAAAGCAACATACTGAAACGTATGTAGATTTCAGTAAGTGTAAATATCAATAAATACCTACAGAAATTCATGTCCAAAACCAGGCAATGATGGCGTGAAAGTGATCAGAAATAGAAATAACCACTTCCTTTCCTTTCCTTTCAAACAAGTAAACATACTGTTGAAAACTAATTGAAGAAATCAAATTCTACCCTATTCATAAATACCCTTTATAAAGAGATAATATATATTTTGCCTTTTAAAATGAAACTAAATTGGTGAGTAAAATAGGGGCAATTAATTTCAGATATTAAAGCCAAATTTTGAGTGCAATAAAAATGGTGATGCATCTGCATTATTGCCATTACTAATAATCATCACAACATATTCTAACACCTAATCTTGAGGCATCTGTGAATGGAACAGTATCTTCATGGTCATACAATTTTGAACTTGGATTTTAACACATCATCAGAATTTTGTCGTAATTTGTACTGCTACAGCTTATTAATTTTACAAAGACAGAAGTGTAGAAAAAAATTAAATACTATTTTCTTACACAGTCTCTTCAAGGAGCAAACAGAACAAGTTAAAATGATTGCTGATGTTAAAAATGGGACAATTCCCTGGAGCACTATAGTGCCTTCTCCTTTTTCCTGCTGTAGAAAATTAAAACAAGGAGAACGATCTTTGATTAATATTTTACTAAACAAAAAAGGCACAACTAAATAAAAAATTTCTGAAGCACAGGCAATGCACTTGGCACATACTGAATACTCCTTGCAGATCCAGAATACAGAATTGGATAAGCAGTGACCTAAGCCTCGCATAGTTTTATTTACAAAATAAAGTGCTTCTAACATCCATGTGAGAAAGGAGGTAATTAGAGGGGTAAGCAAAGTTGAATTTAACAAGATGAACTGTATTAAAAAATTTAGAATGAGAAGTCTGGAAAAGCGATTGTGACAAATGGTCTTTTGATTCTAAAACCCATTACCTTTTCCATCACATCTTTTTCCCTCATTTCCTAGCACCGTTTGTTGATACTTTGATGTTTAGTGATTGATACTATTTAACAGGACTATTTAATGGAATGGATTTGGTATGTTAGGGATTACAATAATGTTTGAACCTTTCCAGATAAATTGACTTCATCTAACTGCTTAATGATTAGTGTTCATTCCAAGTACTCTAAAGTGTCATTTAGGGCACTTAGAACAGATAGAGTAGGAGCACACCAAAGAAGTACAGTAGCATTGACACAGTGCATGAATCTTCCTGTGCACAGTAGGCTGTAAACATGTGCATAATTTTTTTTTTTTTTAAAACAATCATCTGAGTAATAGAGAGGCACAGAATGAGGATTACACACTTCTAATAGGTAGAAGTGAGGACATTAGGCCACATAACCAAGTCCTCCTTTTACAGACAAGAAATAAGGCATGGGAACTTGGCAGAAGAATGCTAAAGAAAAAGTATCTTGTACATTTTTCTCAAAACCTTCTGGGGAAATACTTGTTAAATATAGCTACAGTTCAAAAACTTGGATAATCAAGATGATGTAAGAATCTCCTTGATGAAAGAAATCCTCAATTTCTACTAGCAATTGTTCAGGCCAAGTCCTAAAAGAAAATGCCTTGTATTTTCTCTCTTGAAAAAAAAAAAAAAAAAAGACTATATTCACATTTAATGCATTGTTGCAGATGCAACGATAACATGATTCTGAGAACTACCTTTTGTAAAAGAGAAAGCTTATCTGCTTGGGTAAAAAGGATACCAGAAACAAGACCTTGATATGAAGGAGTCATTACAAAAAAATTTCCCAAAATTGAGATAAGGTTTATGTCTCCTGTGCCTTGTAGAAGGCACCCTATAGGTGCTATGCAAAATGATGGCACACACATATTCTAGAGTAAATGGTCAAATGGTCTACAGGAGCCTTACAATGGGCTCAATCTGTTTTTCAGAGAAACAACTAACTTTTTGGCTAAATGCCTTTGTTATAAAACCAGATCAAGAACAATTTTGCAGTTTTACACTACAATGAAATTGCCTGATTTCTTGACTACACGAAGATGGATTTGCTCTCAAAGGAGAAGTGTTTTTCATATGGATGCAAGAGATCGAAAGTGAAGAGGTACTCAATTAAAACAAGACTTATTTTGAAAAATATACTTTTCTGTATCAACAGACAAAATTTTATGCACCAAAGGAGACAAATGACGACTTTTCATCAGCCTTTTGCTAAAGTACCACTCTGACAGTCAAAAAACATTATTGAAATACTTTGACTCTGTTTTTTTGAGTGAAGAATAAAAAACATGCCAAGAAGGCTACTAGGTCTTGATAGAGAGCCTTGCAGATATGAAAATGAAAGATACTATTTTGTCTAAGCTAGAAACTATTAATTACAAAATGGAGTTAAATGAATTCAAAACAAGGAGTAAAAGTTTCCTTAAACATAGAAATAGGAAAAGAGAAAGCAGAAATACCATCATTTGAGGCTGGGAAGACATCAGTGGTAAACTGGGTAATGAAAAATAATACCTTTAGTGAATTTTGATTGGGGATGGTAATACATGATACAGGAACAAAGGCATAGTGATCAATGAGGATTAATATAATTACATTTGATGAGGCAGCTGCTCCTATAAACACGAAATGTAGGACAGGAACACATAGAAGTAAAAGCAGAATTGTTGGGAGGGCAAGAAAATTGCTAATTGGAAGGTAATTTTATTTGCTGAAAGCAGAAGAGGTGAAAGAGAATTTTGCAACTGAGTGATGTAGAAACTGACCCTATCTAGTATGTTCAATAATGATTTTGAGTGCTTTCAGATAAATATGAGAAGCATCATCATTACAGAATATTAAAGTAATCTTATCAGCAGGTATTCAATAACAATTAAGAGTGCTGTAAGAGAAATGGAGCGAAATTTGACACAAAACTCTGAACTAACAAAGATCTTTGATACAGGGGCAAGGACTTACCAGTTCCCGATAAAATCTCATATAAGAAAATACACAGTTTTGATCATGCAAGGAAGTTGAAATCTACAACAGATGCAGGAAAAGACTTTGGAATGAATTTTTTTTTAAAGCATAAAAATGAGGGAGCTTCACTTAATTAATGAAAATGAAATCTAAAAATTTTTATGCATCCCCTTTGTTTGTCTGGCTGAGGAATGAATACAAGAAAGGATTGGCCTATTTAAGTCAAAAGGAAAAAGGCAACAGAGTGCAGACTGACCAATGAGATAGTGAGATTCTAAAACAAGGCTTGAGACAGCTGTGCAGAAGGGAAAATCTATTTTTAGTTTGCTGATCTTTGATGGTATCACACACTATAATGTTAAATAATACGAGATATTGCTCAAAATAAGAGTTAAGATCATAGAATCACTAGGTGCCACATACTTTCAACTCCTCTACTTCCTAAAACCCTTTTTAAAGGTGAAACTGGACTTCAGGGACTATTAGTACACTTGCTAAAGAACCTACCACTTGAAGGGAATTGTATATTTACATCAAGAGAAAATTATTGTGTGTGCTTCAGATTCTTGTTTCTCTCTCACATCTTGCGTCAGATAGATGTTACTTCTGTGATGGAACCAGCAAACTTTTACTGCAGATGATAGATTAATCACAGCAACATGCATGCCTTGAAAGAGCTTTCTTAGTCTAAATATCAGTTTTGGCTCCTGTGAACACATAACCTGCCTGCTGCTGTTAGACTACCTTCAGTTGCCTGTTGTGCAACAGTAGCTGCTACAGGGCTATACTTCGGATTTATGCTGGAAACACTGTCAACAATATAGAGATGGTTTTGGTATTGCTGTGCAGTTCTTACAACACTATCAAAGCCTTTTCTGTTCCTCACCTCACCAGCAAATGGGCTGGGGATGCACAAAAATTTGGGATGGGACACGGTTGGAACAACTGACCCCAGCCAGAGAGATATCCCACACCGTATGGAGTTGTGCTCAGCTGTAAGGCTGGGAGAAGGAAGGTGGGGACATTTGGAATGATGGTGTTTGTCTTCCCATATAACTGTTACGAGTGATGGAGCCCTGCTCTCCTGGAGCTGGCTGATGATATCATGCCTGCCCATGGCAAGCATTGAATTAATTCCTTGTGTTGCTTTGCTTGTGTGTGCTTTTGCTTTCCCTATTAAACTGGCGTTACCTCAACCCACGAGTTTTCTCACTTTTACTCTTCTGATTCTCTCTCCCACTCCACTGGTGGGGGAGAAAGTGAGCAACTGCAGGGGGCTTGGTTGCCAGCTGGGGTTAAACCACAACAGTCTTTTTGGCACCACACATGGGGCTCAAAGTGTTTGAGATAATGACAGATTTGATTGAAGTGTGCTAGATTGAATTTATAGCTGTTATTTCTGTTCAGATAATAATCAGCAGGCTCCTGTGGTTGTCATGGGGCTCACTTGCCTGACTGTGTATTTATTAGTCCAGTGCTCCTTAGTGGCTGCTTTCTGCTTTTGATGCTTGTTGTAGTGCTGTGTAGCCCCATACTACCTCTGCCCCAGCCAAAATGTACATGAAATGCATATGATGATGATGAGGATGATGCAAAACTATGCATGATACAATATCAAACTGTGACATGCTTGCTTCAATAGCAAGCTAATATAGACTTCAGCATAAGAATCCTCCTTGAATATCTAACAGACATATTAAGAGTGGCAGAGAAGAGAAACGACATGTATGGATGGGGAAGCACCAGAAAGCATAGTGGAGGGAACATAAGAAAAATGTTGATGGCATGCAGATTAGTAGTTCATTTAGTTCACAGCACTTCATGCAGCTTCTGGGGATACCAAATGAGTAAAACCAGACAACTTAAGACGATTTACAGACCAAAACAGAGTTGAGCTGCTGAGAGATGAAATTGGAATGATAAATAGCAGGTTTACATAAGGAGAACACAGTACAGCAAGAAAATCTAACATATTCAAGAGGTGGAAGCAGGTGGAGTGACAAATATCCCCTTTACTGTCAGGTCCTAAGGAGTATAAAAGGCTACTTCTAAGTCAGTGGCATCCAACACTGACTTAATGGATACCGGCATAAGAAAGATGCTAGAGAAGTGGAGAACGTCATAGCTGTGCTCCACATCCTCTCCATCATTTCAAGCTATCCTGAACATTCCAGCTGGACACACACATATAGATGCTGGACAGACTACCGAATGCATGTATCTTTGTGCTTGTGAATACAAAGACATGAAAAGGTGAATGAAATCCTTTTTGTTTTAAAATAACATCACCTATCTCTCCTATACCATCTGGCACTGAACTTTGCTACACCATCATTAACTGTTTACTCTAATATGAAAGAAACTAGAAGATTGCTGTTTATCCTCACAGGTACATTTTAAAAACATTATTTAGTCAGAAAAGAACACAACAATAAGTGATGTGGATGATTTATTAGCTCAACAGTCAGTGAAGGAACAGAAGCTCAGAGTTGAGCTGTTGATTAAATCAGGTTAATGTATGAATGGACTATAAGACACTAAAGAAGAGGAACAGAAGAAAACCAAATTGCTACACACAGAACATAAGACAATATGAAAAGTCAGCCTATGAGATGCACAGTTTTACTCTTGAAATCATTTTTATGAAGAAATGGGATTTAGTCAATTGACATATGTAATAGCAACTAATAGTCCCAAGGAAAAAGACTGAATGGAGATGGGAAGTCAATATTTCTCTGATGCCATCTTCAGCAAGACATCAAAAGGATCATCAGGTGCCAGCAAACTCAACAAGCATCACTGAAAAAACCAAAACTAGATACATTTAAAATGTAGCTTGCAAACAATTCTGTAGAGGTGCATTCACAGTAATGTCTAATTGAAGACACTGGATGAAAGACAGATGTAACTACACAGCCGTCAATGAAAAAACTCCAAACCATTAAACAACCCCCCAAACCCTCATCTTGTGTTACATCAGAATTCAAACCAGAGATTTGTTTTGGATAGGAACTGAAAAGATGTCAGTTAGGGTTCTAATGTGAGAAGAATGCACATTGTTGCCCCATCTTAAAGAAATGACAAATTGAAGTTACCAGAATTTGAAAAAAACACTCGGCCTTGGAAGACAGCATAGTAAGAAATGAAAACTCGTGCTTCCAAAGCTAATTGAAAAAAATATTTCAAGAAGGAACTGACAATCTGATGCAGCATTAGCATGCTAGAACTCATACTAGAACTCATGCAATGCATGTGTGAGCCAGGATGCATGTATTGAAAGATTGTTCCTTTCTGAAGGAATACACATGCAGAATGGTTACAATTTGAAAAAAAAAAGTATTTCCAGGGAAAGACTGAGAAACTTTTTTTGACCTGTTTGAAAGTTTTCATTGGATTCAGGAAATGAATGAAATTCCATAGCTTAATAAATATCAACTAGTTATTAAGACATACAAATGTAGAGAAATTTTGCACATTAGAGCTTCTTTGTATGATTCAATATGTAACGGGTCTGAAAAGTAGCTGATTCTACGACTGCAAGAATTGTTCTGGATGTTCTAAATTCCCAATTACTTTAACATCCTTCTTTACTACTGCTATAAACAGTTCTTTAGCATGAATAAGGGAAGAGAACTATATTTTGGTGCTGCTATTTAATACCGACTCCAGGTATGAATAAATAAGGTACTACTTGAAGCATATATATTCAATAAAGAAAGCTAAGACAAATAAGTACTTCTACTGAAATACAGTGTTCAGCCTGCACTTTACCCCAGTCTTTCTTCTTCTTCTCCAGAGACTTGTTGATGGCTTTATTTTGGTACCAACAAAAAATGCCCAAAAGACTACCCTTGAAGTCTTTGACCTTCCTGCAAACTGTATCTTCTATTTTTGAAAGGATTTTAGTAACTATGATGTATCTGAGAGTTTTTTTAATATCCCAAGCATACCAAGCTGCTTCTCCCTTAGTTACAATGTCTCACTTTTGAAGCTGCAGCATGTTATTAACTAACAACTACCAGGGTTTGTAACCAAAACGTAAACTAAAAATAAAACTTGCTAGTGCTCCATTATCCACATGTTTTGCCAAGACAATACACTTTAAACAATGAGGGAAAAAGGTAATGACTTTGTGAAAATATTCTGGCATCTTAATTAGTAATTGATCTGAAAACCAGTGCTGCAGTGTATTGAGAAGAACCCAGAAGGATACAGTAGATTGATGTGCATTAGGAAGCAGGATTTGTCTTAAGGCAATTACAGCTACTTTCTACTCAAATAGACATTCTATTAGCATCTTTTTTTACTAAATATAATCTTCTGTAATCCTGGAATGTGCATTGAAAAAAATTATGAAGAAATTAAACCCAGAAATAATAATGAAAACATTGGAAGTTTCAGCAGGAACAAGTATCTAACTATGTCTGTGTGTATTTTTACAAGAAAAAGCAAGAAACCCTTGCAGCGTTTGGGGTGCATGTAGATCCTCCTAACAATTTAAAAAACATTTTTTCCACTTTTCTGTGCTCCTCAACCTAATCACAGCTAAACAGCTATGTCAAGCCACTTGCTACTTGCTCAAGAAAGTTCCTAGGTAGAATAAACTTCAGCTTATACAAACTTAATAAATAAAAAGGAAACAAACTTCACTTGGAAATTTAGTATATGCATTCAAACTTTAAAATACATTCACATACTTGCCATATGTCACTTGGATGACCAACTTCAGAAGAAACAGTAAGAATCAATACGAAAAAAAATTATGCACTTGAACACAAAATATCTACACTGTGGATAAAACTACAGCTTACCAAAACACACTTGAACAGCATCTTATTATTAACTAAGAACTTCTGATAAGGAACCTGATCTTTTACTGATAAATACTGAATATTTCTACTGAAAAATTTGTAACAACAGTAATTGACAAAAAACCAAAAACATCTTTCCAACTCCACCTGCTCCCATCTGCTAATGTGCTTACTTCACATAGCAATTCTATATTGAAAACACACTAGACTGAAAACATAAATCATAATTAGGTTTAGTATTAATTTGTAATTCATTTGACTGTGTGGACATCAATGTACACATTTAATATTAAAGTGGTCATTCATGACAGATCATTTTTTGTTAGCAGTAAGCATGAGAAATTACTGAAATAATAAGATTTTTTTTTTGTCAGAGAAACAACTTTCATCAGCATTTTTTTCTTTAAAAAAAAGTTTAATGTATTCTTCTAGGCTATTTCATTTCAGAAATTCTCTGCAACTGGAACATTTACATAAACTACACGTGTCACACTTTCTGCATTGGGAATATTAGGTCTTTAGAGAGAATGTCTACTTATGAATAATAAAGACAATAGTGCTTCATAGGAGACAGAAAGTAACAGAAAGTGACCAACTAGCAGAATTAAATGTACTGTGTTACAAAGAAGGTATGGACGGATAGAGCAGTGGAGAGGTGAGATGACCGTTTTGCTGGACTTGAAAAAAATTCTGAAAAGTAGACTTGCTTGTTCATTTTAGCTGTAAGATAGAGCCTATAAACTTTCATTACATAGGAATCAAAAGTTACCTATGGCAACTACAAATACGTAAGGATCTAACTTACCACTGAGGGTTTTGTCTGGTTCAGTGTAACTAAACAATGGATAGCTAGGGAAGGGACAAAAAAGTAGCAAGCGAAGCAGAGAGAGATTTTCTCTTAAGCAGAATATAAGGAGTGAAGGGAACAAAGTAGCAAGATGGAAAAAACCCCACACTCTCATCTTAAAAGTACTGTAACAAGTTCCTTAGGATCCTTCACGATCAAAGATAACTCTGAAAGAAACTTTGCATATTGAAGTGAAAGAACTGAACATCAGTGAGACTGATGATCTTGCAAAGTGAAATACTTTGAACACCTCTTGTCACTGAAATGAATTCCTGGCAATAATTAAAAACCTGTCCTTGGTCTTCTAAATCTGCTTCATTTGACTTTGACACACAACATTGCCAAAGATTAAGTACGGTTTACATCATTTATGTATGGGAGAAGCGGAAATTTCAACTTGAAAACTGTAATTTTCTTTTATACTAATATGATCCCCCTAAGAGTGGAACAAAATTGGAAGTTTGAAATAATGACTCAGTCATATACTCTGGATATATTCTTTTAAGTTATCTGATGTTACAGATCAAAAATTTTATACTGTAAGCTTAAAAAAAATCCCAAGAGTCAACATTAATGCAAATATAAAAAAATTCTCCATATTTGTAAAAGTATTTTACCCTAGGTACCCCTACTGCTTTTGTGTCTGAAAAGAACTTTACTTCATGAAAATGTCAACCACAAACACAGACGAAAACATAGTAAGATCTTAGAATCTGAGCAGCTACTGGAAATGACAAGAAAAACTTGCAAGCCACACCGTGTCATCCTAAACTTCTGTCATGTGAATATTCAGCAAATTCATCCAACCAAGAAAGTAGTAAAACTTTTAAACGATCAAAACTATATTGAACAAGATAAAAACATGTCACAACCACTATCAACTTTATGGTTGAAAAAGAGAGGACTGTTAGTGCAGTTTTCCTCTGAGTAAAACTTAGATTGCCTCTATATGTGAATCCATCTACTATAAATATGGTTTAAATGTTCTTTGTGCAGTGGTTGATTTTGTTTGAAACTCAAATACAATTTAGAGAACAAGAAAGGTGTTCTACAGAGATTTATTAAAAGCTAACAAAAGCTGGTTTGCTTAGTCTTGGGGATGTACCTAATCATTGACACAGAGTAGTCCCAACGGCAATTTGTCTTAAAAAGTTCTTACCTCCAAAGAAATAGAATTACTTCTTTTACCAGGAAATTACATTTTTGAAGACTGATTAAAATATCCAGGTTCAATATTTATCATTTAGTTCTTTGTTAGAAACAGAGACTTTCAGAAAACTTGGATGGTAAGTTGTAAACAGTAAAGCAAATTTACAATTAAATGTTGTATTTGTCTACATGATCTGGTTGTATACATAAACAACATTAGGTTTTCCAAAATATGATTATGAAAAGGTAAAATCTTCTAACAGATCAATCAGGAGCATTAGTAATGTGTTCTCCCATGCCTTTTCTCCAATATCCTCATGCATTAGTAACCTGCTACTTACATTCATTTAATAGAGGTGCTCCCGTCATTGCAGAAGCTTGATTTTTTTTTTTTTTTCTGAGACACACAGAACTTTCTGTTATTCAGCAAATTCAGTAAGAGAGATGTAAGGGTTCATGTACACTTAGGACAAAAAATACAACAAGAAAATGGTACAACAAAATAAACTGGAATATGCAGTTGACAAAGAAATATAGTGCCACTTGCTCTGTGGCTAGACCACCACTCCAAAAATTAGTATAATCAAAGAAGTAATTTCTTTCCCCTGACACTTCCTCATCTTTGTTTCATGTCATATATACATGTTTTGGAGCCCTGAAATGAGTTCCTAGACCAGCAAATGAGAGTATTGAAAATATACACACTTGCAGATTAAAGAAGCAAAAAAAAACCACCTTGGAACATCACCTGGATGCTGAAGTTCAATTTACTTTTATTCTCATTACTGTGTGGGGAAGAGGGCAGTGTAAACTTAATTTCATATTGCATTATTAGAAAGCCAGAATCCAGAAGGAAAAACAGAATAAGTGAAGATATTTAGACATGTTGATAATCTTGAAGAATCGGAATGAACCATATTTCTTGATAAATTCAGATGATGTTTGAGAACTTGAGGATACTGTAAAGGACCGAACAAAAAGATAATGGGTAGTTTCTTTGTTTTTTTAAAAGTAATACATAAAATGGACCAAGAACTCTCTCAGTGGTAAAGAAGTTTATGTGCAAAATTGAATTTCTAAGTAACCAGAACAGATGCCATCACCTGTCAGGTTTATTTTCCAGCTGGATTTTTTTTTATTTTTCCCTATATCAGCTTGTAACAAACCACTGTAAAATACATCACAGAAAATCTAATCTGGCTAGATGTTGCATGGCAGTTCCTGTTATAAAAGTGGTGTGGTCTCACACATTTTGAACAAAACCAGATTTTGCAATAATACATGAAAAGCAGGTCTCAATATGAAATACCAAATCATGATTTAATTATGAAATGAGCTCATCTCCACTAATTTCCCAAACACAGTTTCAGATTTTCAATCTGTTTCAAACTTCTTGTACATTCCTTCTGTAATCTCTAAATCTTTCAAGACAGTCTAGAGGACGGCATTCTGCTTCATATCAGATAGGCTTTACTCCTTCCCATTGTGATAAACTTCCTGAAAATATACAGGCTTCATCTAGAGCTATTTTTCAGCAGAGCTGTCTCTTATTTATGCCTGTTACTAGTCACCTTTGGTTTTATTTGGCCAATTTTGTTTTATCAACAGGCATAAGGCTCAGTGCAGTTTCTCTGTTTTGTCTTGCTCTTCTGCTCTGAGCGTTCTAATGTAAAACGCTCAGAATTTTTATTTTTAAGCTGTCAGACAAGACACAATTTTTTAGGAAAAAAGTGAAGGAGATGCTTACAGATAGAATTCACTGAACAAGCTTAAGAAAAGTAGACTATATAATGAAGCTCAAGTTTACTGTCTATCAGAATAATTTTGATTCTATTACAGTGAAGGTAAGTACTGCATAAAACAATCCCATAGGTTAAACCAAAATATTTCTATGGGTGATTGCCAATACATCTTTTTTGCTCACAGAAAAGAATGAGACAGTAGGAGAGAATAACTAGCAGATGCTGTCAATCCTTTTAGCGAGCAGAATAATCTTCAAGGATCATGAGTTAGATAAGGAAGAATGTTATTATTTGTCATCTGCTACTGGTTTATTAGTATGCCAGCATCTGGTGCCACAGAAGGTCTTTGTGATGTGAATGCACAAAGTGAATTTAGACAGTTTTCTTCTGCTGAAAGGAATTCTGCTGAAGGTAAACATTACAGGCCTTGCCACTGGTCAATTTGCTTAGTTTTTGATGTATGCTATTTTAAGTTTGATAAAAACAGAACATAGAGAGTTCACCTCAATGATTCAATAGTATAGTCTAATCACTAAGAACTGAATAATAATCCCACAAGGTTGGCATTAAAACTTTCTTTCTATTGAATTTAGGCTGGTTTTTGTTTCCAAATGTCAGGCAGCAAATATCTAAGTTTGAGCAAAGCCAGTTGGTTTGAAAGTCTTAAACTGAACAATAATAAAGTGGGGCACAGATCTGCCCCAGCCCAGGCTAGAAATTTGCACATACTTTTTCTTTACAAAGTACTACTTGCTTAATGTTGTTACTCAGTGGCAGGATTATCTATGTTCCTGGGGATACTAAAGGATATTAAATACATTCAAGGTGCTAACAATTTCATATTCATGATTGATATTGCAAGAGATAACATGAAACTTCAGTAACCATAAGGTGTTGGTGGACCCACATGTCAAATTGTGCAACAGTACACATGGGACAAGCTACACTGTCCTGCATTTATCTATTATATAGAATGACACAACCCTTGCATGCGAACCAACCTTGTTCAGCAGAGGCAATACATTAATCTGATAGATTACAAGGCTGAGCATGGAGCTTGCAAGGCATAAATGTACTTACTTTTGGTGTTGGGCAGGATGCAGTGGAGAGGCGAGAGGTGGCTTGGGCACGAGGAGATTCTGAAGGAGTAGTACTGAGGGAGGCTGTATCACGTGGGAGAACCTGAACACCACGAGAGATGATGGAATCTGGAATCTTAAAAAGAAGAGGGATGGAATTAATAGCAAAAAATATACTGTATGTAAAACTTCCTTAAAACCTTACCTCAGAAACAAGGAATACCCCACTCCTGAGCTTGCACACTGCCTAATACTCAGTGCTTGGCAGTGGTTAATGGCATAGTCTCCTAATTTCAGTAACAAATACCTAACAAATATATAAGGTCACGTTCTAACTGAAGTTGCATAGAACATACAAGTTGTCCTGAAAAACCTATGAATCAAAGATACTACAACAAGAAATAATAAGAAAATAATGGTTTCCTTTTAAACCTTTGTTTCAAACCCAACAATGACCAACAATGATTTCTACCATGGCACGAAGGGAGGCAGACTTTCCATTCACTAACTACGGCACAATACTCTGAAAACTATTTGCTAGCAATTGACTGAACCCCTCTAAAGAAATGTCATGCAGTGAGAAAATTTCTCACAAGAAATGTCATGCAGTGAGTAAATACTCTTCATTCCTTTATGAAGACTCTATTTCAGCTACAAAAATTCTCAGTGTAAGGTTTGTGCTGCAAAAGCTATAGGCCTCTCTGGAGCAAGTAAAGGCAAAAGCATTAGAAACCACCATCCAAAGCCAACACTTGGTTTAAAATACATTCTGAGGAGAAAAATAAAAACTCAGTCTTTTTTTTACTTCCCACATTATATATTAGAGTGCCAGTTAGGAGAGCATATCCCTCCTGATGCACAACTGGCAAACTGGTAACAACGGATGAGGAAAAGGCTGAGGCAATCAACAACTTTTTGCCTCCGTCTTCACTGGCAACCTCTCTTCTCTTACTTCTTGAATGGATGGACCTTAAGCCAGAGGGATGATTAAGCCCCTCTGTAAGGGACGATCAGGTTCATGACCACCTGAGGAACCTGGATGTACATAAGTCTATGGGACCTGATGAGATGCATCCCAGAGTCCTGACGGAATAGACTAATGTAGTTGCTAAACCACTGTCCATGGCATTGGAAAAGTCAAGGCAGAGAGATGAAGTCCCAGGTGACTGGAAGAAGGGAACATTGCATCCATCTTAAAAAAGGGTAGGAAGGAGGACCCTGGGAACTACTGACCTGTCAGTCTCACCTCTGTGCCTGGGAAGATCACGGAACAGATCCTCCTAGAAGCTCTGCTAAGGAATATGGAGGGCAGGGAGGTGATCTGAAGCAGCCAGCATGGCTTCACTGAGGGAAAATCCTGGGAAAATTCTATCACAACTAACCAGAAAATGTAGACATTGAGATCTTTGAAGGAATGTATATACACATGCATATTTTAAGATCTTTCTCTTCATTAAGAATTTCTTAGTTCAGCCTGATGTTCAAGTTCTGAGAGAACCATCAGAAGAACCCCTGTTTCTGGGGAAGATGGCAGTAGCAGACAATAAAAGGAAGGAAGAAAGGAAGATCCAGTGACAAGCCAAATCATGAATGCTGGGCATTTCCAGACAGGATATTTTTAATAAACGGAGATGCTGTTACCCACTCTGCATCCAGGCATTTTGAGCATTCCTGCCTACTAAGAATTTAGGGCAGACAGAAGCCACTGGAAAGTATGTCCTTCCAGGAACAAGCTTGAATCCTAGCTTTTAGTATGTGTTACAGTATTAGAACATTGAGAGAGTTTTGTTGCTTGTCTCAGTGTAGTTAAAATGACCAATCTTAATACTTGTGTCATTAAATACTGGTTTTTTATTATGATTTCCCACTTCCTCAACTTCCTTGGTTCCCCTCTATAAATAAGGATTTTGTCTAATGACCCCTGACTTAGACATACTGGGTCATACCTAGGGGATCTTATTTCACCATATACTCTCCTCCCCATGTTAAGAGTTTCTTCTGTTTCTAACTTGGTTTATAAGTAGTGTGAAAACAGGTTTTGTTCTCAGAGTGACACCAGCTGCCTCCCTTCTGCTCTGCTGTGTTTGTAGACTTAACAGTGTTTTTTGCCAGTCAGTTTTTGTCAGCTCTCCTCAGAGGATCTTTCAAGGCTAAGCAACTCATGCTACAATTTCCATTGTAAATTATGAAGTCAGCAAAGTTTCTTTTCACGATGGACAACTATGTTGGGGATATCTTCCTCTTCAGAAACAGTGCCTAACTGGCCTCTACATGGAATATTCTGATTTGCAAATCACATCTCAGAGATGTATCTTAGAGGTAAACTGAATCAATGATATTCTGAACGTTCAAATGGTTTGTAGAGAGAAGCATGATTTCCCTTCTGTCCACTTTTTCTCCTGAATTCCCATCTTAAATTCATTAAACTGCAAAACAGGCTGACATCCCTAAGTTTTATATTGGCATAGATAGTCCCTACAACTTTCAGTGCTTCCTTTTAATCTCCATGCCTAAGGAAAATACAGCAAAAAAAAATGTTTTGAGACAGGCATAAGATAAAAAATGACAAAAACAAAGAACAAATAGTTTTAAGTCTTCAAATAAGATATCTTTTCTTTACTCTCCTCTGATAAAAAGCTGCACACATCTTGATATGATTGTGTATGGGTCCATTACCCCTTTTATGTACTCGTAGACAGCACAAAACAAAGAACAATGTTGCTTTTGAAAATTATATCATGATCCAGGTCTTTCTAGATTTACTCTGGGTACTTTAGAGTAACCAGATATTTCATAGTGTCTCATACACTTCAGGCAAGAAACTTTTTTTAAATTTCCCATCATATTGAGCAATAATTGCTTCTAAAATTTTATCTGATACCACCTTTTTTTATCTGATACCTCTCTCTACAATAAAGTGACTGAGACAATCCCAGTTTCCCCTGAACTGCATGTGTAATACTGATTTTTGCCTGTGAGAAAATTAGAATTTAAGTAAAAATTCAGCCAGGATATTAATCAGAAAAGGAAGTTGAAGATAAAGGGAAAAGATGATCACAGGCATTTAATTTCAATGAAAATTATTTCCAAATCTCTACCTTTACATAAAATGCAATTATCAAAAAATAATTCATATATAAACTTATCTAGAACTCTAAGTTCTAGAGAAAAAATTCTCACTGAGAGCATTAAGTTAGTTCACAGTTACAAATTTTGCTCTTTTTCTAATATGAAAGTGGAATGTGCTGTATTGCTAAAAGCAGCACTAGCGTTCTTTAAACCATTACAACCTGCTGAATTCACTGAAGGTACTATTGGTACCTAGAAGGTATGTCTATTCCATTAACAGAAATACATACAAATATAATGTGACATGGGGAATTTCTCATTTTTCTCACCTACATTTACTAAGTTTTTGAATTTTACTATTAAAAAATTGAATTCAGGCAATCTAAGTCTCTAATCAAAGTGACTTCTTGTTAACTGTTAGAGAGGTTAATAAACCCGTGAGAAATTTCTGCGTGTCCTGAAATGAATAACCTGAAATGAAGTAAGGCAGGAATATTATTGCATTTTGGATAGATTGTTCTTTTAACTTTCACTAAGCCACATTGAGCATTTATGATGTGTCTCCCTAAAATTTTTTATTAATTTTCCTGCTTCAAATAAATTGAATACAGAGTAGAGATCTCAAAACTTTAAATGGGGTACAGTAAAATTCTTAGTTCTTAGTGAAAATAATTTCCATTTGCACTAGTTGGAGTGGAAAACCTGTTGTAACATACTGATGAAGACAGAAATGAATGAGAAGTTAATGAAGTGACAGAGAAAGATATTCACCATATCCATCAGTCATTGCTTCTACAATTTTTATCTGACCTGGCTTTTCTCTGAAGTACTTTTATATTGGTTTAAATATTTGTGTTTTCATATTAGAGAACTTTGACAAGAGCATTGACAAGAAGGGGAAAAAGGAAAAGATATGACTTTTTTATTCTCTTTCGCCCAGAACTGAAACAAAGATTGACAATGATGGTGAGGTAAGAAAACAATCTGTAGATGGCAATTACTATGACTGCTATACAAGAGAAAAAAAAGTCTTAAAACATACAGAAAGGACAACTTAAAAAACCCAATAACCTGCCAAAAAACTAACCACTTTCTGCTCTGAGTCTGAAGATCTGGTTTGGATTATAGAATGCATAAAGCAATAGCTCAAGAGTAATCTCTAAAAGAACACAGAAACATGGATGACAGTTTAACTGTGTTCTTCATAGAGGTTAAATACACTGTTCTACTGATACTGAAGAATATGGTGCAAATTCTAGTTCAGCAACCTCAACTCAAAAAAAGAAAGAGCTACTGCAAGAAATGGGGGTATGCATGTATGTATATGTATTATAAAGCTATATATAGCTTTATCATCACGTGGGTGAACTTTAAAGTCTTCGCATTTCCTGAGTGACTTTTCAAGAGACACAGAATCATGTTTTAAGTACAGAGGTGTTAGGCTATTTGACTGATGGTTTAAATTACTATTTGCCTAAAGGAACAGGTCCTTTTTTACCATTCATTCAAATAGTTTTCTACTATTCACTAAAACCCAGTAATTTATAGTAAGTCCAGTGTTTGCTGACTCCTGAAGTCTTCTGTTTTTGAGAAATTCTAAACAGAAAAAAAAATGAGGGAGAAACTGCAAGTGACGAAAGCAAACTATGAATACCCAGCACAAATGTTGTATTGACAAAAAAACTACTGAGAGAAAAGCAGCAAAGCAAGACAAAGGGGAAAAAGTTACAATTTCATAGCTCTAATGCAGTGATTTTAGGAGATTATTTTAATTATACTCAATTATTGAGTCTATTAGATGATAAAACCAATGACTAATCAGAAACATAGGCTTTATAGCAATTATTATCTCAGAGTTAAATGATTCAAACTGACAACACACATGACCTTTACCTTGTTTAGCTCTTTATCTTAAACAGGTATTTTCTGTAACATGTGCTCTCAAAGATAGCACTGATGTGTCTTTGTTAGAAGAAAATAAATAACACCGTCTGTTCATACACAGACTAGGAAGCAGGCAGAGCATTTTTAGTTAGTGTTAGTGCAAAAGCCTCTTGGAAGTGTCTCTTACCAGTTCTCCTGCACTGCCTGCTGCATGATGGCAATAATTGATGAGACCAGGGATGGGCTGTTGACCTTTAGCCATGATAACAGCTGGACTGGTATAGGATGGATGCTTCTAATGCACAACACATAACAGCTATGAGTACAGTGAGAGGAAAACATGAAACTGTACAAGCAAATGACCAAAAACGAATGAGGTGAAAACTGTGACACTGAAATGCCAAGCTCATACGAACACAGCCAGTTGAGATGTCAGGTATTTACTGCCTTTAAAAGTGGCACATATTATTTATCTTTGCCTGCATCAAAAGAAATTAAACAATTTAAAATTTGCATTAATAAAAACTGATACTTGGAAACAATAATTACCTTAATTCATCCCTGCAAAGACATATGTAATCAGGATTTTCTGTATATTGGGAGATGATCTCCAGCTGCAGCTGTCTTAGAAATGTCAAGATGTCTCAGACCTGAATTCATATTTCTGGAGTTAGAATGTTGCTGCTTTGGTTTAGAAATTGTTTAATATAATTTTGATTTACTTAGACTTTCAATTCTCATAATAGGAATTAAAAGCAAAACTTGTGGAGTAGACATAGAACAAAGCAGTTTGGAAAAAACTGTTTCCAAACACACAGGGATACATTATCATTCCATTTGAAAACTGAACACATAAAACTGAGGTAAATATTTATATATTGCTTCAAATAATAGAATAATTCTTGGGAAAATATTTAAAATTCAAACTGAAATTATTTACAAGTGTTGCCTCATTTTTTTATTTTATTATTTCTTTTATTTCTTTTTCCACTTTATTATTTTAGTTTGAGTAAGGCTGATGTATGATTACTAGTTAAAGCAAGGCTATAAAGACAATATGATATCTAGTTTGTTGGCAGAATTTCACATCTCTTATGCAGACAGGCACACTGGAATACAGTAATCTGGATAGTTTATTACTTAGTATGCTACCTGTCTGTCATACTTTTATCGCTGTTTTCAGAAATTAACATTTTAATTTCAAATTAGATATTATGGGTTGGAAAATTTTGTTGTGATTCCTGAACATGCCGCCTACTGAACTTTGCATGTTCAGGCGTGTGAGTACTTTGAATTTAAAAAAAGCTACTAAAACAAGTCTGGCACATCAGAATGGTATCATAAAACATATGTTAATACCACAATAATAAATAATATGTCTCCCACTGGAATTTGAAATCACCTACCGAAACAGAATTCATATATTTCTATGAAGGTCTACTTCTACAAAATGTACCTAAAATATATCTGTTTGACATGAAGACATCAATGTATAGTCTTAAGATGCAAATGAATATCGGTGGAAAGTGCCTCAGACAGAAACTGAATGGTCTCTTAAGGGAAGAAGCCAGACTCACCTTAGCTGCAATGGCTGCTGCTGTTATATGTGAAGAAGAACTGTCCTCTGTTGAGGCAACTCCACTATCCTTCTTCTCTTCCTCCTCTTCCTCACACTGCACTCCTTTGTCTTCCGTCTGTTTGTGAGGGCTGGTGGTTGGAGGAGGAGAAAGAGGAGGTGGTGGTGAAGGTAGATCTTCAAGCTCATCGTGTACCTCCTTTACTTTTACAATGGCATCCCGCAAAAGATCAATGGCGTGAGGTAGGGCTGGCAGTATAAACTGAAAGCATTCCTATGCACAACGAGAAGAGAAATCACTATGAAAAGTTACCTGCAGGTGCAAATAGGAATTTACTCTTCAAATATATTTGGGATTTAGATGCACCTTTATGATCTATCTGATCATAAATAAAACATAACATGTCCTATGCAACTGCTCTTAAAAGGTAAAAAATGAACTCAGAAACAGACCTGGTAACAATTCTATATATTTTTGTCTTTTTTTTTTTCATGCAAATACCATAAATTTCAAAACAGGGCTACTGCAATTAAGCTAATATTGTACTAGAACTTCAGAAAACAAGAGCTAAATTTTTGGGAATATGTAATACAGAAAACAGTTCACAGCAGCTGGCAGAATGCTACAAAAATGCAGAATAAAAACATTAACTATATACCTGCAGGAATATTAGCTTCAAATCTTTCCTACTATGCTCCCTCACAATTAGAGAACAATTCATAAAGGTTTCCATAATTACACTTGTATATAATTATATCCTTTTTTATTCATGGACTTATTATATACTAGAAGAATGACAAACTACACTGATGTCATTATAATTATATGTAGCTCAGAAAAAATATTTCATAAATAATCAGTTTTTCAAACCTCTCCTTGTTCTATAACCTCTAAAACAATGAAAAATTTATTTTAGATGGCTGGAGAAAGCAAAACTGCAGAGGCTGTGCAATCGCTCTTGTTCCATAATGGGCATACATATAGCTACCATATATAGCTACCTATACTGCTAAAATACACTGGTGTTCATCAAATCAAGCGGGACCTCAGGATGTCATGTGCTGCAGCTGCCTGCTCAGATCAGGGTCAGTATGAAACTCAGGCTTCTTAAGGCTTGTTCAGTAAAGTCTTGAAAAATAATCCAAGAACAGAGACTGCACAACCCTTCTTGAAAATGTGCTTTAATGCTTAATTACCCTCAAAGTGTTTGGGCTTTTTTTTTCAGTTTTGTTTTGGTTTTCCATTTCTTTTCATCAATCTGGAAGGTACCTCATTCAATTTACGACTATTTCTCTCAATCTCCTCCCAGGCACCTCAACAAAAAGTTTTCTTATGTCATTTGAGGAGACTGCATATAAACATTAAAGTATTGGAAAATGATGGCAGGGTCACAAGCATTAATTGCCATGGCAATGCAGTCAGGACCACACAAGTTGACAGACAAAGCTGGTGCTATTCCTTTTGTGGCACTTCAGTTTTGTTTCATTTAAAAAATGATTTAAAAAAATGTATTCTGACATTTTAGAGTACCCAGAAAATAAAAAATAAGTTCAAAAACAGATAATGAAATAAATATATTCAATAAATAAATATGACTATGTATACAAAATAAAAAGGAAAATATCCATCAGAAATTACTGGAGTTTATATATGCCACTTTGTAAGTAAGACATGACTCACAAGCATTGTATTTCCTCAAAGCTTCTAAATAAGAACACATCTTTCAGTTGCTTCTTTAAGAGTAATGAATGATAAGTCATTTGTGAATTTAAACATTCAAGTTGGTACTGTGAAGAACTGGAGTAAGCTGGTTGAGTACAAATGCTGTATATAATGAATGTATATTAAAACATATTTGTAAAGATAATAAAGATTATGACTTATATGTAACTGCAAACTGCAGAGTTGTTGGGCCTCCACAGTATTACTTTTAAAATGGGTTAAAATAATGAAGCACATAAGCATCATTACTTTAACAAAGACGCAGACCTCAAGTAAGTGAGAAACGAGAACAATAATCTCTGAACCGAGCAATAATTGTGAAAAAGTACACTAATAACTGACTAATCAGAGAAGCATGTTCCCCACTCCTGCCACTGAAATAAAGCCTTGTTGGCTTGACTGTTGATGCACAGATTCCCAGTAAGTCCTCTAAAAGCTCATGTTACATATGAAACTCATTGGTTTAGGCAATTGTTACTACAATAATAAAAATTGTTAAAGACCAAATGATTTTAATTAACATCTGGTAATTTCACACTTTGCTCTCTTCCATAATATAAACTATCTTTTGCCAGACTTAAAAAATGGAAGTATTCTACAGATCTGGATTCAATGCTACATGCCACATGTGCTCTCTGGTAAAAATATGTTTGGCATGCAGTCCGTTTTTGAGATGATGCATTTACACTGCTGTCATTTTCCATTAATATTTTAACATTTTATTAAAGAAATATGTATACTGCTGCAATTTCATGAAGCTTATAAAAGGCTTCTCATATGATCGTATTTATACAATGAAAAGGAAATTAACAAGTGGTAAAAGAGAAAAATGAGGGAAATTTCTGGTAACAATCTGTCCTTTTTGGTTCTTGAGATTCAGCCTTTAATGGACCAATTTTCTCTACTATTCATCTGTAGTATTCACTTCCAGGACTATGCTTGCTAACCCATGACATCATCTTAAAAGTCTTTGCTGAAATCTGGCACTTCGAAGATGTCTCATACAAAAAGAAATTGTGACAGGACAGAGTATCATCATGACAGGAACAAATAAAAATCAGTTTGTCAGAAGCTTGCTTGTATGATGCAATAATATGATTTTTTTCTTTTCCAGCAGAATTACCTTTTCTATTACTTACCCTATATCAAACTATTGTTAAAATACTTATGAATACTTTTTCATTTCTTTTCCTCATTTGCTTTCTGCAATTTACCTATCTTCAAAGTCTGATTGCCTCAGGACAGAAAATGACAATTGCTCCTGTAGGTTAGGAGCGCTACTGAACACAATAAAAACCATTAGAGATTGTAGGCTATTTCAGCTCTCATAATTCAGCAAAAGAAGTATTCACTTGTGGAATAACCTTCTTATTGGCGCATCAGTTCTTTAAAATGTGGGGCCAGTGCTGTGTTAAATACATGTACATACATATGATTTGCCGCTCATAAATGGAAGAATTTCAAGCAGGTATATTTCCACCTCACCATCCTCCAATGCCTGTTGTGTGTTTTGAAGGCTTTTAAATTTCCTTTAAATTACAGCCTCGCTAGATTTCCTAAAAACGCTGTAAGGAATGGGAGAATCATAGGAGGGCTCACACTGGGTCCTTGAACTGAAACATGTCAACAGTGTATCTGAAAACCTATGGTGGCTGCTTAATATCATAGTACTCAAAACATTTCCTCTTCAACTTCCAGGTGACAGCCCACATAATGTGAATGACAGAAGTCTTTCAAGAAGCAGTGACTTCAGGGCTGTGCTGCTAAACACATTAGTACTGCCTGCTCTGTGCCTGGGCACTACAGGTTCAGGAGATGCGTACCAGGTATGCATTTGTTAGAGGCCAGAGGTGAAGACGATTATTAACAAGGCCAGACGTAGTCTGAGCCCTGAAGAAATAGATTCTCATGACTGATGGGGGACCTACCTCAGCAGTTTTGTGTTAGGTTGTACAGATCACTATTCAGCTTAGCAGTATTTGTATGGAGAAGACTGTTTTTCTATCAGCCAACTACGAAGAAATTAGTGAAAGATCTAGCCTTACTCACAGATGCACACAAAAATCCCTCCTGGAGTTTAATTGTGTTTCTTTCAGCTATGCAGTCAGAAAGCAAGCATGAATAAAGACAAAAATTCTAACTGCTCTGTCCAAACTGAGCAAAATGCAGGAAGAAAATAAACTGTATAAAGACTGAAAAGTCTGATATACCCATACAGAGAAGATTCAAAAACATCCTCAAACTCCTAAAAATTATGTTCCCTTTCTTCCCTCTTGCTGAGAAAAATTGGGAATGTTCCACATGCTGCAGCAAGTTCTACCATATACTAGGCATTCCTCTCACTTCTGTGTGAAAAAGAATGATTTCTTGGAAGCAGGAGACAACCCAGAGATAAGGTACAGCTCATTAGAGAAGAAAGGGAATGTGCAAGAGATAATTAGACTCTTCATTAGCACTGCCTGCTCAAGTGAGTGCTCTCTTGTGCTACATGTAATGTTGTCCTGGTGTGCACACAACACCATTGAATCAGACTGGAATTGTATGGTCCTTGACTAAGAGTGATGGTGTGGTCACTTAACATGAATATGCATTTCAATTCACTTTTGTAAAATTTGTTGTAGTGGGCACTTTCTACCATTCAAAACAACGAGAAGTGCTCATCATAGTTCCTTCCTAGCAGATCAGTAAGAACCTTTCTTACCTGTGAACCTTTCTTGCTACCTGGAAGATTAATTATGAGAGTTTTCCCTCTGATTCCACACACAGGCCTGAAAAGAAAGAAACACAGACTGAAATTCTTGTATGCAACTATCTCTACTACCAAAACTAAAGGAAAGCATTTAAGGCAAATTCTATGATTTATCAGATTTTGTAAACTTAATTTCCAATATATTTTCTGATTATGTTCCCACAAAAGAACTTGGGATAAGCTGAGCTGAAAAAGCATAACATGAGATTTACAGGGTCTAACATGCATTTGATAGTATAAACACTGGCTAGATTTCCATCTTTATTTAGACCTGTGTAGCTCCCTGAATTCCATTGTTTACTTGCATCCAGTACATTATTTGATATAGTCCCTATTTGGTCATACACATGGTTCCTTTGCAATGTAATTGACTGTGTCAAACATTATGTCCCTGGCCAGCAAAAAAATCCTAAGTCATGCTTGTTGCATTAATTCAAATATGTCCTTTTTATTTAAAGATTCAACACAAGAAAAGCAGAGAAGGAAGTAATTCTCAAGTGAAAATTGTACTTATGCAATTCATATATAATTCTTCCTAATAGTTTTTCCCTCTCCCTTAAGAAAAGGCAAGACCAGCTATCAAAGATAGAAGTTTCTTTGGTTTTTTTTTTTTGTCTTTTAGAAATTCCTTTGGTGTTGATGCAAGGCTGAACACTCAAGTTCTGAATGCTTTCTGTTGTCTAGAGTTTGACTATTCAACATTTTAGCTAAATAATAATAAAAAAAAAGGAATTAAATTACTGAATTTTGTCTTGAGGTTGCTTCCACCGTTTACAAAAGCTGAGGCGAAAAACCCAGGGCTGGGATATAAGGATAAGAAAAATGTAAAAGGAGAAAACTAAACCACAAAGATATGGAGGTTACAGTTAAGAGAAACTGTGTAATATTCTCTTTATCGAACAAAAATATCACCTATTAGCGAAGACAGTACAGAAAAGAAAATAATTTCCAGTTACGGCATTAACAAAAATTTTGAGCCAAACTACATGGTTTGTTGGGTAGCCAACTTCCCTGGATTTCTTCTAATACAAATAATTCTCAGTGATTAATATCATTTATTGGTTTCATAGCATTTTTTAGCAGGGTAGCTAGTATTTCTGCGACAGCTGTCACAATGCTCACAAGTAAATAGCACAGAGATTGTTTTTGTGCCACTAAATGAACTTTTGATATCATATTCAAGCCAGTCTGAAGTGTTGTTTTCAACTGGCAGTTTGAATATTGACTGACTCCTAATCTCTCTTTTCTCATATTGCCTTCTTTCACACTATGTGCCCTCAGTTTAGAAAGAATTCCAGGTAGCTGAGGAATGCTCTACTGCAGCACAGAGATGAGCCTGAATTAAAGAAATGTGTTCATTTACTCCTCTTGCAGTAGTCAAGCTTACAGAGTACAAACTCAATCCAGCAAATCTCATACGTGGATTACAGTTTATGGCAGATTTAAAACAAAGGAAATAATAATTGTCCACTGAAGAATAAAAATGAGGTGGAATTGTGTTTGGCAGATAGCTCCTTTAGCAGTTGTCTTCTTGGCTCTTCTACTCTGCTTTAAATATTTCTGAGCATTATAAGCTAAATGACCAGTACAACCAACCAATAATAAAAAAAGGACTAAAGCAGCAGGATGAAACTCAAATTTCAGTCACCAGTAATCAGACCTAGTGGCTCAAGAGAGAAATGGAGCTGCCAAAAATTTCTCTAGAGAGAATGCAAAAGTAAGTAAAAGTGCTTAAGAACTGCGAAAGTATTATGTGTGCTTTCAAGAAAAGCACACAGATGTGCATGCATTCCAGGTACTTTGAGAGATAAATTAATGATATTCCTCCAGACATAGGACAGTACAACACATTTGTCTTTATCAAAGGGAATTTTTTGCCAACAAAACATTTTAATACTTGATGAACAAAATACAGAAAAATTCTTCCCTCACCACCAAAACACCACAGTTCTAGAATGAAAAGACAGCTGTTTAAGAGTGTGCATCAATATTACAAATAACCTGGCATAGAAAATACAGGATGATACAGTCTCTAATAGAGACAACGAAGGGAATTAAATGAAACTATGCAATTACCATTACTTGAATTTGGCCACTTCTCTGAAGTTGACTTCTAGTCTTGATAACAACGGCAATCTTCAATGATTTGTGCACAGTCATTGGATAACAATAAGTAATTCTATGGAAAGAGTTCATCTCATATTTTGAAGGAAGTACTCTTACCTAGAGAGCATGCCCAGAGGAGTAACATTAAGTGATCCCATCAGCATTGCCAGTGCCATCCCCGGGGCTTCTCGCTCTATTACTTCTTTAGTGGCCTGCAATCAAAGATTAAATAGCAAAGTGAGTGAACAAGTATAACGATAAGAAAAAAATGAAACCAAAATTGGGTAGGAATATCTCCTCGTTTTTTTCTGCCAAGAAATGTTGTTGCTAAATTCTCAACTGAAATGAGCTACAGAATTTTCTCTTGGTTGTGTAAAATAGGGAAAGACAAGGAGCTGGGATGAAGTACTGTTAGCAGCACTGTGAAGATTCCTATAGAAAGTTATAAAAGTCAGGATTCTATAAATATAAAAAGTGTTAACCAACACCACAGAAATAACAACTGCCTTGAACAGAAAGGAAAAAATGTTTGAGAATAAGCAAAGAAAAGATCCAATGTAACTGCCTTCTCTTCCTCATCAATCTTGTGCATTTTCCTGTTGAGATTTTCCCAGGCATGAGAAGGATGAATCAGTCTGCGCAGAAGATAGAAAAAAAAAAATTTGCAAAGGGAAGCCCATGTAGCAGGCAGGCAGGAAAAGAGTAAAATGGTAATGATAATGGCCGGAGGCTGAGGCCTTCCCTTTTGGTCATGTCAGCAAAACAGCCGTTCCAAACAGGCTGGTGGCTTTTATTCATAAGCAGTCCATATGCAGTGGGCATTGAGAAGTCTGGAAGCAGAGTCTGAAAATTCTTGTCTTTTTAGTCCTTTTCCCAAACAGGGAATCAGATGGAAAATCATGCACAACCTTCTGTCCTTACTTCCTAACACAAATTTTCTCAAATGCACAATCTGTCCAGTCTCCCAACATCTACCTTTACCTAGGACATAACATCTTAAAGACAGGTTACAGTTCTATCTTCTCTTCATTTCCCCCACAGTAGCTGCTGTTTAGTGGATAACATTGCTTCATGCTCTGAAACAAGATTCTAACTTATTTAGCACAACTAAATTGGTAGCAATGGTCAAAAAACTGTGAAATCCATGGTATAACATACAGCCAAACTACAATGCTTTGATGGTACAGCTATCAAAACAGAAATAGAAAAGAACATCTTAAATATAAGGTGTCGTGGTTTGGTGGTTCAACCCACCACATAAGGACACCCTGAATAAGCTGGATTTTCTTCGCAGTTTGATATAGCAAAATAATACAATAGAAAAAAACCAGGCAAATTATTTTGTGGGAAAGATTCAATTATCAATCACATCCTTGTACTTTTGTAAGCTCTTAGTTTACTAATAGAAAACTAAAGTCCCAGAGAAGGAAAATTACAGAATTAACCCAACAGCGTCTCTAAAAAAAGGACACTTGCGTGTAAGGGTGCTTACATGAAGCAATAAATAAAACTGAAAAAAAAAAATACATGAAGAGTACAGATATTCAAATGGCCATATTCTCAAACATGGTCACTAGCTTTTGACATGTTTTAAAGGAATATCAGCATATTAATTATCAGAAATTAATATCAATATTAGAAGACATCAGACACCGCTACTATGTGAACCTTTGAGTACGTTATTAATAAACAAACTTGTTAGGCGCTCAGTTGTGGGAAGCTGGAACTTTGGTTTATACAAAACCAAGAAACTTTAATTTAGTAGCTGACACCACAGTCTCATATATTTGAAGTATAGCATGTTGGTTTTAGGATCTGCCATTCTCTACTCAGAAACAGAGAAGTCATATAAATACAACCCAGTGACTGTGTTTTACACAGGGAAAATAAGAAGTAGTGAGCTTGGAATGATGTAGACAAAAATAAAACTCCTCCATGGATAGAGATTACCTTAAGATACCTGCTGAGGTATGAAATCATCAATTACATTAAAAATTCCTAAGACACCCATAGACCTGATGATTCTTATAATATAGGAGATGAAGACATTGCAATGGTGAAGAGACACTTTGCTGACCATGAAAAGGCTAGTGAAACATGGAACTCTCTGTGTGCGCATCCATAGCAAGTCTGTATTTATGCCTTTTCATTTCAGTTAATACCATGCTTCAAAGATATTCAAAACTGTTTTTAAATATAAAGTGCATTTTGAAATTTATTTTCTGCCCTTGAGCACAGTGACACTTTGAAGATATCATTAGTTAAAATTCTAAACAGGCTTCAAAGGTAGTACAAGATGCAAGACAGTCCATAAACAACGATCCTGCAGCTCAGGGAGTCCTTTAATGAAATTCAAGTCCATTCTCCAACTTCACAAGAAAAATGACCTCCACAAAATGTCACTGCTAGCAGGCAATGTGATTATTAAAAATGTATAGACTAAGCAACAAAATCTGAAAGGGCATAAAGTCCAAACAGCAGTACAGTCCTCAACACAAGTTTCTAAAAATAGTTGGTTCAAAATATATATGCTTATATTTATTACTGCAGATGGACCTCTACAAACAGGGGAACGCTTCTGGTTTTTATGTTTGCAGCCTGACTGGATGGATGCAACCAAAAAAAGCTGCTGCTAAGTAAACCACTTCTACAGTGACATCTGCTCTTGAAATCAGCCACTGTATAGTCCACTTTTGGGATGTCCTCAAATAACATGACTTAACATGTGCCCCGAACAGGAACTGAAATAACCATCACACTGGGAAGCACACGCTAAATTAGCTATACATATACGAATGAAATCAGCAATGCTGCAATGTGTAACAACTCTTTGTTTAACTTAACAATGTACCAAAGTGCTGGTGGCCAAGTTTTCTGATACTTTTTTCAGTATTTTTCATTTGAAGGAAGGGTGGAAGAGAGATGTCAAACTTAGATTTTCATCTATGACCAGTTCAGGAGTTAACTGTTGGGTACCAACACCTGCATCCATGGAAACTATTGAGGAATTAGTGACTCAGCACCTTCACATTTTACCAGTACTCTAGCAAGGCTGAATTAAGACTGTTCCACCTTGCTTCGTGGGCAATTTTTTTGTTGGTAGTCTCACCATCAGCCAGCTGTTGCCTGCTTCAGGGGACCATAGTATTGGCACAGAATGAATCACAGATCAAGGCTGTTGCTCTCAGCTCTCTTACAACAGCAGTGATGACACTGTTGGGCAGAAGCAGGAAAAAATGATGATATTTCATTAAGAGCTGTCACATTGATGTCTTAATCAGTACTGAGCCTTTACATTGATTCTCAAACCTGAGGCTGATGACTGTATAAAAGGTAGGTGGAAAATACTGGACCAAAACTGCATAAACCACTAAAATGACAGCAAAGAAGTGTCTCCAGTTTCTGATGGATAAGCTGGTAGTGCAAAGAAGACAGGTGCTTATAAGGGGGAGGTGGAAGAGAGGTGTTCCACAGAAACGAAAGGACTTGAAAGTAAAAGCCAGAGTTCAAGAGAAAGACAGAAATTAAGAAAGTCCAGTTTGGAAGTTACAAAGAAAGGAAAGGTTTGTAGTTTAGATAGGAGAAGGGAGTGTGGGAAGAAGGAACCTAAAATGGAAAGGCAGAATTGCAGGAAATCCAAGCAGTAGGATTCTCAGAAGGGGAGAAATGAGAGTAGAGTGAGGGCAAGTGAATGAAGTGAGTGGGATGGGAAATAGCGGGGAGGTTAGAACCAGAGGATTTTAAAGTTCCCTTCAAATCCAAACAATTCTATGGTTCTACAAAGAAAGACTGCCCAAGGCAGATTGGACAGAAAATAAATGAGGGAGAAACTCAGGAGAAGCAAAAAGGGAAGACAAGACATGACAGAAGTGTCAGGATGTGGGGGAGCCACAGAGAGAGACAATGGGATTGAAATAAAATGTTAGTTTCAGCTCCAAAGAGGAGAAGTAGGGACAAACAATTTAATTATTTAGGATTTACCAACAACATCTATGAGAGCAGTACCTCTTATATTTCATTGCTATATGAATAAATGCAATTGATTTTAAAGCACATTTTTGATTGTTTACAAAGTGCCTTTTTATTGGAGTTAGGGCATTATGTTCCCAAACCAACTGGTATATTTTTAGATATCTTTGACGTAGTTGCGGTTGCTTAACAGATGGCTCACTGCCAATTGGTTTCACAGAGTTCTCTGCTGCTTCACTGCCTTTCTTTGCCTCCACATAAATTGTTAGTTCAGTTTCTAACCTGTGGAAGCCCTCCCAGGCAGTTTTTGGAGGATACACCTAATGCAGACTGATTTAATTAAAAGACCTAGGACTACTCTTCTGGAAATGTCAGAAACTCCTTTTTTTTGTCTTTCAGGTGTTAAGCATAGCAAAGTTTGACCTCAATAGTAAGTAATGATGAGACATATCATATACTCTTCAGCTGGTTTTGGGCAGTAATATAGTTTTACTTCTTCAACTAAAATGCAAATATGAGACTCAGAAATCATAAGAAATTCAATTAAATTGACAGAGACAGCCTCTGTGGAAAATATTATTTCTGTTGAACAAGTTAAAACCTATGACTCTGCCTAGCATAAAATAGAGCTATATGTGCAAATTAATGGACAAATTTGCAGATAATTTATGTTTAACTGACTATAGCATTAGCATCAATAACATTTCATTACCTATTTGAGCTTTCCACTGAAAGCTGAAATCTTGGAAGGGCTTTACCAAAGAAATACCTATATAACCTCTGCAACAGAGCTCACAGACCACAGAAGAGCAGAGAAAGAACTAGAGAGACAGATTAGTCAAATATGCAACAAAAAGGTCAGTCATGTCTGTCAACCAGTTGTGTAAGAAGCGTGTACTTTAGGAATAAAAACTGCATCTCTCAGCCTGGAGATAAGATGCCTTCTTCAAAGTTACTCAGAATACCCTTGCTGGAGACAACACATGTGCCAGTAATTTTTTTTCACAAATCAGCTATTTCAGCTTATTGTCTACTTCCCTACTCTTATTTTGCAGGGAGAAAATACAGCTTACATGGAGCTAGACTGATCAGAGCTTCTCACCAAAAAACCACATATCTACTTCTCCTCCATGAACAATAAGAAATACGGGTTTTAGCAGTTGGTTTCTTTTAATACACTGAAAAGCTTTTTGGATAAGGATTTTGAAGTTTGTGTCATCTCAATTTCACTGTTATGCTGTCTTTCCTTGAATTCTTCCTATTCTTTGTCACCAATAACCTGTATAGTGACATTCAGCGTCTTTTTTTGGTGGATGTAAGGCATGACAGGATTTGTTGTCTTTGATGTTTTCCAAAATCAAATTTCCTTGGCTAATTGCTCAGTTAACTTGACAAATGGATGAAACTGACCACATTTGCTATTGCTGCAAAACAACTAAAATCAAGCAGGTCTGTAAAAACACAAGGCTAAAGTGAGCAGCAGTTGCTGTGTTTGGGCTCACAGGATGAGTGGTGGTGTCTAGGCAGATGTGGGGCCAGTGCTGACCCTGACACATGTGTTTGTTCCTCCTCATGAAGTGACCATCCAGCTTCTGTCAATTTTAGTGTACAGTAAGAAACTCATACCGAGACTGGTGAGTCTCCATTTTGATGTCCTTGCTGGGAATTTTTGATGTTGAATGCAACTACCTGTGTCAGGTACACATAGATACATACTGAGAGCACTCTCAGACTTTTGTAGATTTTTTTTACATGAAAGAAAAGTAAACAAAAAAAACAAAACACATCTAATCATATTAGGGTGGTTTACCCTACTGCCTTTCCCTCTTATCAGTGGTAAGCTTGATACATACTTCTCTGCTAACTGACCTGATTCCATTTTCTTTTTGCTTTTCTTCTCCCAACTCAAATCTACAAACAGCCAAAGGTGAATGGAATCCTGATTAATGTAGCCAGCTAAAATTGAACTCTACAAACTGGTGTATCTGCACACACCAATAACACATTTCCATTGACAATGATTCTGCAGCAGAAGAATGCTGCTTGCACTCTCAGCACACCTGCAGTGATTCTGCTGCCACCCAGAATCAAAATATCACAGAATGACCCTACAAAATTTAGCAGTGCGAGGAACAAAAATGTCACAGCAATAACTACTGCTAGCTTAAATACAGACTCTGTTTTCTCTATTTCTTCCCATACCCATGATTCCCTCTGCCTGCAAATTGCCTCCTCTGAATTCTCTCACTCCATCCACTGGGACCCATCATACCATTTATTGCAGCCTAATGCCTATGGCATGAGACTCAAGTGCCAGAAGCTAATTCAGTGTCTGCTTTCTTTATAAACTGGTATCAGCGAACGAGTCTATCAGTACACTTCCACTGTGTTGATGACCATAAAAAGCAAGTGGCAAGTAGAGGTACCTCTGGGAACAGTCAATGATTTATGCATGACCAAGCCATGAATATATTTAATTTCCAATAGTAGCACTCCAATGAGACTTATTTTTGTAAACAAATAAATTATTATTATTACTATCATCAAATAAAATGTATATTAGTTAATAAAAATCTTAGTGTTCATTGTAACTTTCCTTAAAAGTCCTTGTTTTCTTCAACTGAAATCAAAATCATTAGAATATTTACATAAAAACACTCAGTTTCTTTTTTACTTACAGCTTGCAAAATATTTGGGGGAAGATGCTTCACATTTTATACACAATAGAGAAGCTGAAAATTTAAATTATTACACTAGAAAAAAACAACCTTGTGGAATTTGTAAATTATTCTTCCACTTCTGCAGATCTAGATCTAAATTTTTAGCTAAATCTGGTTGCATATGATTTATATAAACTTCATAGATCAGTGATTTGCTTGCCTCATCTGTGTAATTGAAGTGTTAATGAAATTGACATATCCAGGCACCCAGTCATGTACATTTTCTAAATATCACTTCTAATAGATATTGTGGTAATAATATCTTTTTATCCCTGATTGCTAAACGAAGTTTTATGATCTTAAATGTATATAAAATATTTACGCCATGAAAACTGATCTTAATTTTATGATACTGCCTACCCCCATACATTGTCATAAACTCACTAGAACAATCATTTTTAGTAGCTGCTAAGCAAACAAGACACTAAATGCTTTTCTGCACTACAAGGAATGCACTTAGGGTCTACAAAGTTGGACACAGCCCACTAGATGCAGTACATTACAGCTGTCTAAAGGTGTGTGTTAAGCCAGTGTCAAAAGGCAGAGTATTTGCAATGGTAGGGAGGTTATGATGAACTTGTTAAAACAGCAGCTGGAAACAAGACACTGCACTTCATACAAAGAAGGGTCAGGTGTCTGCTTCCTCTTGTAGCCCTCTTTCTCATGTGCAAACTGCTGTGCTTCCCACTGCAACTCCACTTTGTGCAAGAACAAATCCCCTTCTGTTCAGCAAAGGTAGTATAGCTGAAGACTTCCTGGTAAATACACCACCACTCTGCTATTACAAAAACACTGTTAAAATTTTATCTGTTAATAACTACTATTTTTTTAAGTTCTCCCTCAGTTATTTCAAACTGCTTTCTATTAATATAAAATGTAAAAATCTACGAAATCCAGCCCAACCTTTAAATAATTCTCTAAAATTTGAAGAGAAGGAACAAAACATGAGAAGTAAAAAATTTTGTTCTCTGAAAATCACAGACTCATGCAGTAGAAATGAGAGAAATAAGCATGGGTATCTGCACTATGTCAATAAGAATTCTACATGACTGAACTGACAATGTGATGAGCTTTAACTAACGGAGTAACAACTAGGGAGCACTGTCTCATAAAAAATATGAAATATTTGCACTTCTGAAACTTCAGTCAAATTCTTCCACAGGTGCAATAGCTCCTCTAAACAGTTTCAGATCTCAAATCATCAATGTTGAAGATTTAATAAAAAACGACCCTTCCCAAGATACACTTCTGCATTACAAAGGGTGGACTAATGAGTGATAATTTTTCAAGGATACACCATAGCAACAGGAGAACTACCAAAAAATACTTTCTCTTAAGATTCTCTTACACAGTATCTTTACTCCCCAATTAAATGATAAAGCATCTCTAATAACAGTAGCTTTAAAGTACATTTTCCATAACCTAAAAATTCATAGAAATGATTTTTTTGTGACATCCAGTGATGCAATTCATGTTTTCATAGTCTGAACAGTTGTCAGTTTTGGTATGCACAAATGACACTTTCATTATAACTGAACAAGTGAACAGATTTTAAAATCCAAAGTGACCTACTGTGTATTCTGTCAAATGACTCCCTATATAGGACTATTTAACTTCTGGCACAAATCACATTTTTTACCTCCAAGATTCAAACAACTGAATGAAAAGGTTTCTCAAAGAGAAGATGGGAAGTATTTTGTTGACACTGATGTAGCACAGAGCACTGAAATGGAAGACAGTAGAATTCCTGATCTATACTGAATGAGGAATATTAAACATATCAAGTTTACCTTTTACTCTGGAATTTTATTTTACTTTTAATTAATGACTTACAGTATTTTACAGTAATAGTGAACAATATATATATAAAAAACCAGTATAGACTATATTCTCTCTGTAACACTGTTTCTAAGATGTTTACTATGTATGCTTCCAAAACACCAGTTTCTTTCAGTTTTAGAAGATGTTGAAATATCTTTCATGCACTAGGTAAAACCGGTAGAATAATTTATTGACACTACTCAGCTGTGACAGAGCAATGCTTTCACATTAATACAACTTTGCACAGTATAGACAAATTCTGACAGTTTACCTCCCAGCCACACAGTTCAGTTTGGAAACCCTCAGGGTTCTTATACACACCTTTTCATTAATATAGATACAGCAACATAGATATATAAGCATCTCCCCTCATATACACTTCTGCTGTGCTTGAAGCAGCAGACCATGTTGTGCAGAAAGATCTCCTTGCTTTTTAATAAAATGCCCTCTGTGTCCAAACTGTTTTTTCAAATCAGCAAACTTATTTTTACACTAGCAGTGTGTGACTGGATCACTGAGGAAAGGCAGTAGCTTTTAAGAAATGACATGGCAGAAGAGATTCTTAGATAGGCACAAATCACATTTAGTTCTTGCTCTGTACTCAAAATGTACACAGGACACTTGCGCTGAATGCTAAGCATCTTGTTGGAACCCAAAGCGCAGGGAGTGTTTCTCTGCCTCATCTGAAAGACCCATCCCCCCTGGAAAACACTGTTTTTGACCTTTATCCATGGAGAAAGCTGCCAAGGCCCTGGGATGAATGAGAATCTACAAGAGTGTGAGTTAGGTGGTAGTATAATATTTAGTTTGTTACAGAGTGAAAAATTTAGAGCTTTTAGGTTTGTTAGTATAGTAAGTAGAGATGAAGGCAAGATGGAGGATCCCTTGTAGTTTTTCAGGTTTCTTCCTTCTTCACCTACTCCATTTTCTGCAGTATGGGTAGTACAGAATGATTGGTTAGAAAACAGTTAGATTGGTTAGCTGCAGTACAGGGCCACGTGAAAGGATAATTCCTTAGGCATTGGTAGAAGAGTAAAAATAATGTACACTTTTAGTGACCATTGGTTAGTTTACCTTTAAAAAGCCTTGAGTTTTCCTGCATTTGCCTTTTGGTATTTGCTCTGCTTCATGCTATGCTGCCAGCATGTAAATTGCTGATAAGATATAATAAACAACCTGAAAACCGAGAAGTTCCAAAAGACCCGTTCATCTCTTATTCCTGGCAAGGACTTTCTCCCCCATCCGGGGAGGACATGTGGGGGGTGAGAACCTTCACAGCATCTCACTACCACAGCAAATTTGCTCACACTAAGTGTACAGCAACTACAAACATCATACCTCTAGGCAGACTAACTTAAGTAAAAACTCAGACAGCTGTATTCCTATATAAATTATATGGGTGATGAAAGACCACAATTCAGAATAACACAGAAATCAAATGCACCTATGGTTAGCTGCCCAATACTTTGCATCTGATGAAACAAATTACATCTTAAATAATAATCCTTTTTTTAAAACAAAAGATAACAATGAAAATAAACAAAGACACAAAATATTTCTGGGGAAAATATTAGACTGTCTAAACAGTGTAAAAGCTATTGAAAAAATCCCACAGTTCTAGCTAGAGTGGAAAATCCATTTTTGTTAACCTTAAAGTCAAAAGAAGACTACTCTCTCTTGTCTGCAAAGAATGATCATGATTTAACAGCAGCTTCTCATTAAGATTCTGCAGGAAACAAAACCCCTAGGAGATAAACACATCTAAAAGAACTTTGTGCCCTTCTCTGTTCTTCCAGGAATGCCCAATGCTGACCAGCAGAAATCAGTAAAATATGGATGAATTGCAAGAGTTTGAAAGACACCATAGCGTCAAGCCTTGTTGCTCATGGATTAATTCTGTATACCATTGGATACCTAAGCATTATTTGATTTCAAATGAAGAACAGGTCAGCTCCTAGTAGGAAGTGGCAATAACCCAATAATTTTTCACTCTTAAAGAGGGAGTTGTAGACCAAAAATTCAGCCAAAATTGAAGGTGCAATGAGTAGGTTTCATTCAGCTTTGAAATCTGCAAAATCTGCCGCTTGAATGTGATGATGATCTCACTTGAATGAGTGATGCACGTGATTGCAACAGTACACAAAATAAAGCTTATTTACTACTCAGTCTGTCTGCAAAAGGTTACAAGAAAAAAGTCTAAAGGTGTACAAATATTTCTTGAAAGCAAAAATGAAGGTGAAAAAGATTGATGACTGTTGCTATGACGTTCCATAAGAGCAGTGAAGGCCGAATCAAACAAAAGCTTAAGTGCAGTCTCACATAAAATTTCCAAACAATTACATAAATCTGACTTAATCAAACTCCCAAATGAAGTGGAAGAAGCTCCAGGAAGTCATAGAATACTTGGGGTCGGGAGAGACCTTTTAAAAGCCATTTAAGTCCAACTGCCCCCTGCAATAAGCAAGGATATCTTCAACTAGATCAAGTTGTTCAGAGCCCCATCAAACGTGACTTTGAACACTTTCAGGGATGGGGCATCCATAGCTCCTCTGTGCAATCTGTGCTAGTGCCTCACCACCCTCACAATAAGGAATTTCTTCCTAATATCTAAATTGACCCTCCTTCAGCTTAAAATCATTTCCCCTTGCCCTATCATATCAGGCCCTGCTAAAAAGTTTGGTCCCACTTTTTACAGACCCCCTTTAAGTACTGAAAGACTGCAATAGGGCCTACCTGGAGCCTTCTCTTCTCAAGGCTGAATCTAAAACTTGTCTGGGTAGAACAGCAGCAAAATGTACAGGAGGGAACAATTCTGCAACAGTCACTGATTCATTACTTTGCACATCCATCTGTGGGAATAAGGCCTAAAGCCAAGGGAGATGCTGTGAGATGTGTGATAAAGGGATTAGTGTGGGCATGATGGCCTGCTGCTAGGGGTGCGAAATCCCTCCTTCATATACAAATGGCTGCCCCCCCAACATTTATGAAGGCAGCAACTGGATATTTGACTACAATCTCATCTCCACTTCTCCCAAAAGTATAAATTTGGCATTTAAAATACTCTTTAGCAGAGGATGAGAATAAGACCCCATGCTGCAGACAAGTCAACAAGCTTGCTCCTCTCTCTCTCCCCAAAGCTGGGATGCCTCTGTAAGGTTTGAGCCTCTGCCTGTCTTGGACCATACCTGGGAAGAGTTGTACATAGTGCTCTGCACTTATATTTTGTAGATCTAGTGTATTTATTATAGTCAATCTAACAAGAATGTGTAACATATTATTTTCATGAACTACACTATTTGCGAATCTGTGCTCATGAAAGTTCTTAGTGAATGTGACCAGACTTAAAGTGTCAAACTGGTCGCAGACAGAGAGTAAGCTGACTGTACCCAGACCCTCTGATCTCTGGGGAACAGCTGGGAAGCAAGGGATTGATCTTCTGTCAAATTTCTATACTTGTAATGCAACATCATCTCCTCATTTTTCCAAAAAAAGCCATTGGCCAACTAAGTTAAGAGGTAACAGTAGAGAGACACTGGAACTTACTATTATTCAGCAAATTGTTATGTGAGTTGTAAAAGCAAAAGCCTTTGTCAATGATGACAAGCATGAACCAAAAGGCATGTATGTTCTTTAGCACATGTATCATTTAAGGCATTCTTGTCTAAAATTAACCAAATGCATTTTTCAATCTGAATCTAGAAGCAACATACGGACATAATAAAATCTGAATTCCAGCTTGACATGAGTCACTGTCAGACACATTATTCTTAAAAAAACAGAAAACTTCAACTGAAAGTGGAAGCAGTGATTAAATGGATCAGGGCAGTGAAATACCTGGAAATCCCAAGGTAGAAAAATAATCAGAAAAATAATCAGAAAAATAAGTCTCTTTCTTTTTGAGTTCAAAAGACCTGTATTAATTAGGAATTTGTTTTCTTTTCAGAAACAACTGAAGAAATTAGTTGCTTAGAGGTTGCAATGCTGCTATCAACAGAAAGGATACCTTTAGAAAACAGAGAAGAATAAAGAAAGTGAACTGTAAAAAAATAAATGGAAATTTAAAAATTGCATTGAAGTAAAGAGAATATACAACAAACACTCTCTGGCCTGACAAATAATTTGTAGGATTTAGATACTGTAGCTCAGGAAATGACTTTGAGAACTGTAACAGGGGTTTTGTATCAGAGATAATAAGGAGGGAAAAGAGTCTAACGAGGAATAAAACTGAGATATAACTGGGCTGATAACAGGAAATTTAGTTATTCTGGAAAGGGAAACTCTATGAGCTGAAAAGGCTTGTAACTGTTCATGACTGTTTCAAAAGCTACTCTTTAGTTGAAAATTAGCACAGGATAGACTAAAGAATACATTCAAACCCTACCCCGACCCCTCCCGAAAATAACAAGAACAAAAGATTTAGAAAACCTCCCCAAAACCCCTATTAAAAAAAAAAAGATAAAATAATGTTGTATATCACTGTTACAGGGATTTGATAGAGAAGATGTTACTCCCAGGGCTTTGTGTGCAAATTTTTCATTATTTCTTTAACCAAATGTTGACTCATTTATAAGAAAAAACCTAAAAATTATTCTTTAAATTTACCACAGATTATTTTTAAACTAATTTAAATATTTGTACCATAACTTGACCACTTCACGTGGAAAACTGATTTAGCTTGATATGCTACAGTGAAGCTGCCTAAGACAGCACTGCATCAGTTCTGTGGTAGGCATAATTTTCAGCCAAGAAAATTCTGTAAGTTCAAGAAAAAGCTTAGTGTTTATTTTTCTCCAGCTCTTGCTGCTTTTCTGCATTTAAAATTTCTGTCATTTGAATATTATTTGAAAAAATCCCTCAAAAATTTTGAGGTAATATTAATTAAATAAAAAGCTATATTAAAAATAACTAAAATGACACATGAACAAATTACTTGTGTTTCTTGGGATGAGGAGTGAGTTCTAGCAGTACCCTGCAGCCCCGCAGTGCTAGAGTGAATATTCCTCCTCCCTTCCAGCCCCTGCTATACTTCTCAAACAACTGCCTAGGGAAGCATCAAAGTAACACTGGGAATTAAAGCTTGGAGAAAGAGATTTGCTACTGAGACCTGTTCATGTCACCACACCCTTCAACAACATGAAGCTGGTGGGAAGTGAGAGACTGACAGCCTACCATCTTCAAGAGTTCATGAAGTTGTGAAAAAAATATGCTTGGAAAAGCAAGGGAGGGTTGGAAAGGCTGAGAAGAGAGAGGACAGGAGAGCCTAGGAGATGGTAAAGGAGTAAAATAAAGGTGGACTTCACATCCTCCAGCTCCTTGGAGCAAAATATGAGTTAACTGGTTTCTAGATGTTAATGTGAAAACTGGGAGAAGGGTCCTACTAGCTCTTCCTCTGAACAGTGTCAACTGTCCTGGGAGCCATCCTCCACAGCAGCAAGCTGGTGTTGGGGACATGGGAACAAGGTGCTCTCTCACAGCGTCTTTCTCAGATTCCACAGCAGGTCCCACACTGGTGAAAGCTGCTACTGACTCAAGGGATGCTGCCCTGCCTCTATGCTTAGACATAATTTCACATATTTAAGGTACCTCTGAAGATAGCAAAAGCAGTAATAATATATCTGAAGAGATTTAAAAGCTAAGGTTAAAAGAACATTAAGTACAATTTATTTAAGTATCATAAGAATTTATTAAGAAATGATGATAGGATCCATTATGACAGAATATTTTCTCTGGTTCCTAGTTGGCACTGGATTCAAAAACACAGTTAAACCCACAAACAGTGATAATAAGCTAAAAACTGTGGCAGAGCTAGGAAAAGAGGTCAAACGAGTTGAACTAAAAGAAGAGGCAGGAAATCCTGCTTCTTATTCTAAGATGTGACAATGATTTATTCTCTTACTATGGACTTTATGGATGTAGTCAAGTCCTTGTTCTTAATCAGTGAGAGTCACAAAAGGTTCTGTAAACTGGCAATTGACCATTCTCCCAGTACAGAAAGAGTAGGAAGCAGCAATTAGGACACACTTCAGTTTGGTAATACTGTACTGATCCAAGGGTTTATTTAGATTAGCTGCAACCCTCTGTTTTAAATAAAGAGACCTGTAAAATTTCTTATTTAGCTTCTTTGACCCACTGTGTTTAATGAACACAGCTCTACAGTCAAACCTTAATCTTTCTGAGGCTGAGCAACAGACTGTTTTTCCCTCCTGTTCTTACCTACCTTCCACAGATTCTGAGATACCTTAGGTAATATTAGGGTTGTAGTATTTAATTACAATCGAATTTAATACTTAATACAGTATTACTGTAGTAATACACCTATTGAATAAAGTGATGGAAGCAAAGACTAAATACAATTCAGTTTGGTTTGGGTTTGATTTCTTTTTTCATAACATGGGAAAGGGTTTTGAGTAGTTCTATGAAAAAGCTGAATGTTGGTACTGAGATCAGTTTTTGGCTGGTATGTTAAACTGAATCAGACCATGAAGGAGCCAGACAGTAGTTTCCCCCATTCCTTACAATTCTTCTTAATCTTTTCAGACTGGTGCATATTTAGAAATAAAATCTAGGCAGATGGGTAGGACGATATGATAGAAATGCCAGGCATAAAAGCAAGTGGACAGAATGGCAAAAGAGCAAGTATCAGTGAGTAAGCAGACTCCAAGAGCAGCAAAGGGACACTATATTCAAGGATCAGGTGAAAAGGCATGAGGAAAATGCCAAACATTCAGCAAGTTGCTAAAGCAGTACCAAACAGTCAGCAGGTGTGCCAAGCAGCAGAAGAGCAATTCCACAAAGTCAGCAGATGCACTCAGCAGAAAGGCAATGCCAGGCACTTGGAGCAGGAGACAGGGCAGCCGGAGGCCAATGCCCATGTACAATTCCATTGAAAGGACATGCCGGGCAACAGATGGACAGGACAGTAGGTAGTCACTGTCAAGCATTTAGCTGGTCAAGAGGCAATGCCAGACAGTCAGGCAAAGGGCCAAGGTTTCAGGAGGACATCACCACACAGCCAGCAGGTAGAGAGAATATAAGACAGTAGTGAATGTCAGGCAGTCCCCAGACAGACAAGGCAGAAAAAGACCAAAGCCCACTAATAATCAGATGCAACTGTCAGCAAGAACAAAACATAAGCCTGCTAAACAACTGACAGGGTAGCAGCTGCTGCAGTGCTTTTTCAACAACTTAGGATACCATGAGTGAAACAGTCCCAAGAATCTAGATGCTCACCCTTTGGTAATATAATTTGATCAGACTGAACCATGAAAATCCACAGGAGAATAGCACACAAATGGAAACAGCAAATGAGTCTGACCCTAGCACTTGGGGAGGCCATGGGACCTTCCTATAAAACAAAAATATGAGAATCCACAAGAAAATCAAACAAATGGGAAAAATGTGTCTAAAAACTGTTTCTGATGATGATTAAAAAAGCAAAAAAATACTAGCAAAGAATTAGTTTGGAAATGATTGGGTGGGATTGAAGATGTTGCTTACCCCTCTCTGGAGCCCACATAATGGGAATGTTGGGAATTTCTGCAGCAGAAAAACAGAAGAGAAAAGGGATTTCTGACTCCCAGTTCAAGGAAAGCATGTCAGTTTAGGACTGGGTAATCTCTTTGGGCAAAAAATAAGAATTCAACTGAATCTTTGCCCATCCCCAGATACATGCCTTTATTGAGGTTTGTGAAAAATTTAAGAAGCCCACATCACTTCCATCTCATGACCTCCCACCCTTGTTTCCCAAAACCACACTTACCTCTAGCACCTCTAGTATAAGAGGGGAAAGGGGCTGGTCTTGTGAGCTCATTCCCATATCCACTGCAAAATGGCTTGTGAAGTTGAACAGGAGTACCCATTAGCCACTGCCGGCCATTTGTGAGATAAACGGAAATCATCATTAACTGTTACTCATTATTAGTGTAGGTTGGTGTTTGAATTTGGCTTAGACACACCCACACTCTCATGAAAAGAATTAGTCTTATGAATCTTGCGGGGTAGCCCTCTTCTAAGTATCAAACTTATCAGCACCTTTCTGTTACCTTGAATATCCTCTTCCCTTTAACTTAAGCATTCTGCTATTTAACATGGTTGCTTTTTTAAACAAATTAAACTGTTTCAGAAATCTTAGCTGCTGCTTTATTTCAGAAACATGCAATGAACTCTGAAATGTAAGAACTGAGAAAATACCAGCACTAATAAAGTTCAGTGATTTATCATCTGTCATTTAAGTAATGAGACTTCTTATTCAGTATCTAGCTAGAAACGAAAAGAATCAACCAAGAATCAAATTTCACTATTTCTGTCTACTTAGAAGTCTACATTGTGTATGCATTTATCTACCTGCACATTAACTTCTTATTGTCAACACTGAAAACCTACATTCCACTTTGACAATGCAGTAATACGAAACAAGAAGCCAACTCTTCCCTCTTCTGCAAACTGTAGAGCACCTTAGATAATATAAAGGAATCATTAGCTTTGCTGTGCCCTTGCTGAATTAGGATTTGAAAAGGTCACAGAGAATCTGTATGGACTTGCCATGCACTCATACGCAACAAAGTTTTTAAAGAATACAGTAGTGATAGGCTAAGCTGATGGAACTTCATCTATACTGATCCCTGGGTATCAGCCACTCATCCTTCTTCTAGCAGAGCAAGGCACAAGAATAACAAAGGTTAATAGAATTTCAAATTTAGAAATTTGTGTCGTAGAATAGGAATTCCTTCCATACCCAAACTTTCCTGTATTGAACACTACTATTTGGACTTAGAACAAAATGGCAAAATATTTAGGCAAAGAAGACCAAGAGATTTCTATCAGGTGATTAGTAATGGCACAAACCAGCCAGGAACTGCAAATACTGGCTGAACCAGAGATATTAGAGCACAAGGTACTTAAGGTCCCACAGTGGCAGCTTTACAAAATCCCGTGATTTTGTGGCCAGCAGGAACTACAATTAGCTGCACTGCATCAAGAACAAAACTGTTATCACCTTCTCACTGAAGGGAGATTTTTCAAGCTTAATGAAAATGAACTATGACAAACTGATCTCAGCATACCATAAGAAAATGCTTATTTGTGGAGGAAAATACGGACTTTTAAAATTCAGTGACAGTTTAAATGTCAACAATAAAAACCAGTAGGTTACGCACCTCACTACTAATTTAGGTATTCAATGACAAAATAAGTGGAAAAAGAATATATGCATGAAGGGACAAGAAACTAAAATATAGTCTAAATAACAGTTAAAAAGTAATTATTTTCTTGTCCGTAACTGGTAAGACTTTCATGCCTAAGCGTGACAATAGTCATTTTGGTTTTCTATTTTGGTACTTACACTGAGTCAACATTTTGCTAAAGCTTCACTGCTCCATGTGGTAGCAATTAGCAAAAGCAAGAGAAGGACTAGTTATAATCCTAAGAATAACTCCTGAAGCCAGCTGCTTTCCAAGACTCTCCTAGTTTCTTTCCACTTAGTTGCTGGAAAAGCTCCTAAACAGCAGGGAAGAAGTAAATGAGAAATTCTCTATTCTTTAATAAGTATTAGTTTTAATGATCAACTATTTTAATAGTGAGTCGTTTTGCTATTCTGGTGTGCTAATGTCAAAAGGACTAACTCACTCAATTTTTCATACATTTTAAATCCAAACTAGCATTTGGATATCCCTCTAGTTATCACGTCTTTAAGCTGCCTTCACAGAGAAGTCTTCCTAACATGTCTATATTATTTTTTTGTTAATTTTCCCTGTATTAAGCTTTTACTAAACTCTTTGTAATAGACCATGACCAGAAAAAAATTACACAGTAAGGGCAAAAATTGTGTAATTACAGGCCTGACAATGTTTTCAAGACTATTTTGCTTTAACTTGATGTTTAATTTTGTTCAGTTTCCTATTATCTTCTCCAAAGTGATGCTTTAATGGAAACTATTTTTAGAAATGCCTAAGAGGAAAAAAAAAATTCCAAAAGTTCCAAATTGAAAATTTTATTATGCAGAAGTTCTATGGCAGGCCTATTTTTCTTCCCCAGTTACAGAAAGGACTGCAAGATACATTCACTGTTGTGGCTACACTACTAATAGGAGACAAGCCAGTTTATTTAAACTAACAGAGAAATGTCTACATGAGCTGTGGGCTCTACAGTGAAAACACAGCTAAAAGGCATCAGTAAAACCAAGAGGAGGAAAACCCTTCTCTTTACCCCCTTAAAAAAGCACGCCATTATCATATTGTTCATCTGGGTGTACTTTTGGAAGTACTGGGCTCACTCACACAGGAACCATTTGTTCACTCTTAGGACATGCCAGCCTTCTTCCAACTGCCATTCCTAAATTACATTGGAAAAAAAAAATCTTTAATTCAAAAATTAAAAAAAAATGTGAGATTGCCTGGCTCATTACTGTGGTTTTGCTTCTCATTTTATGAAACATTCAAATTCCTTACTGCTGTTTTACTCTTCAGCAGAGCTTGCAAATATTTCGTACATGTTTGGAAGCCAGAAAACACAGTTTCTATTTGCTATTCAAGAGTATTAAGGGCAGCAAAAGAAAAGCAAATGAAAGCTGATCCTCAAATAAGCAAAAATATCCAAAGGCTTAACAGGAATTCTATTAGCATTACCTTTATGATATGATGGTCAGACAACTTTACACAGAAGGTTAACACGTTAGTTAAGTAATTAGGAAGGTATTTGCCCCAGCATTTGCCACCAATAGTATCAGGGTTTTGCATTTTCAAAAAAGAGACTGAAGCAATTAATGTAATCCTTTTGAATTCAGGATATAAAATAGTTTAATTATTAATTCAGGATCCATTTGATTCAAACTATCTTCTCATCTAACACATACAGAACATAAGGCTGTAAATGCAGGATAATTCACTTAACATCATCCATGATTTCTGCAAGGAGTATAAGATAACTTGCTTTTATAAGATATTTCTCCCACTAGCCAACACTTTTGATCTGACAGAATTAAAACGAAGAATACAGCTCTTTAGGGAATTCGCTTGTGTGAATAATCTCTTAAACAAACAAACCAACCCAAACACACAAAACCTTTCATTATGATGATTTTATTAGATTTTTTTGGCTCAAGCTTTCTATCACCAGCTATTTTTACAATTCTCTTTAGTAGGTAAAGAAAGTCTTTGCTACCTTACAAAGCCTTTAGTACCATACATTATTTGCCAAAGAAAGTACAGGTAAAAATAAAGTTATTTCTCAGTGTTCTTTATGATAAACTAAACAGACTGAGTTGTGTAACTGTCACAGAAAGCATCTCTCCTTGCCATCATAGTTTTTTGACTATTTTTTATATCCACTGTGACAGTTGAAACTTTTTAAAAGGGAATGTCAGAAAAAAAATGCAGCTTTGCATTTTAGACACATAAATCCCATATACAGACAAGTATTGTCTGTATTGTTTGTTTTATGGTCTTATTTTTTTGAGTAACCTCTGATAGTTGAGTAAATGGAGCTGAAATGGGATCTGCCTTTCTTCCCCCTCACAGTTCTTACTACAGGTGTCCAAACAGCTTTCAGGTGTTTTCATGCAGTGACTGCAGTTGATGACAGCACAACTGAGCCCTTCAGTGATGATGGTGTGCTACCAAGTTTCCCTGAGAAACTCAAACAAGAGAAGAGAAAGGCACTTTTTAGCCCTTTGGAAGTCAGCTAAATCAGAGTGGAATTTCTCAAGACACAGGTACTTGTGTAAACTGACTGTGACTGTGCTGTGTGGTGCAAATAATTTGTATACTGCTGCTTCTCAAAGAAACTGGTAATAGATGTGTAATGAAAAGTGTTCTGCAACAAACATATCAATTCTGCTATAATAACAGGCCTTCTCAAGAGGCACATAAACATGGTTGGATTTTATGACACCAAATATGGCATATCAAATAATAAATTTTATTGAAAAATTAAAGCAGACCAGATAAAGACCTAATCATATAAGCTAGGAACTGCCCGGAGGACTACGAGAAAAGGGAATGGTTACAGAGTTGCTGATAAACTTCTAACAGAGTAGCACAGAATTTGGAAGAAGACTGTCACAGAGCAATCTGTTCCATTGAAGCACATTTGTTGCTTAGATGCACGTGACAAAGTTTTGTAATTCCGGCCCTTTAGGAGCAAGCTGGGTTGGAAACAATTTTCTAAGAAATATGAAGGCCTCAAAAAGTCTAATGGCATGTTACAGGGTCAGATGTCATCCACACATAGCACATATCATTATACAATAGGTTAACACAGAAATCAAACTTTACTCAGAGCAAGACCTCCATTAAGAGATATGGAAAGCTACAGTTTTAAAAGAGGCTACAAAAATGTATGCTTAAATAGGCTATTAAATTGGAGGGTACCTGGAATACTGAAGAGTGAAAAACTGAAATAATAGCTTGGGCTATTAGAGGCTGTAATTTCATATTATTCCTACCACAAAATTACTTATGTCCCATGTGAGATGAAGGCTTCATTGCTCCTCACTATGGAGCCATCCTGAAGTGACAGTTTGTAAAAAGGAAATTATTTTCCTTTGGTCCAGTGACAACACTAAAATATTGCTGAGGAAGAACAGAAGTACTTCTATATACACAACAAACAATACTAGAAATCCTGCTGCTCTGGAAAGGCACTATTTGAACCAGGGAGGACAAAACCACATTATTTCTAGTTTAAGTTGCTGCCTATTAAATGGAAATTGTTATTTGAAAAGTTTAAGTCTCAGTGGATTTGGGTTACTTTGATGCAATGTGTTGCTGTGAGAGTATGGCTATAACACGACATATCCTTATTGTGTCATAAGCATCTTATTTCATTAACAGAATTAAAGTGCAAGCAAACAGACAAAACACATGAAAACTAAAAACAATAGAGATCAAGAGGGTTTCCAACATTACTTGAGACAGAGAAATGGAAGGACACAGATATTAAAACAGTCTGTGGAAGTAAAATGGAATTTGAAGAAAATTTGCATTTGGCAATAATTATAAAAATGCTGGTGCAATTTTGAACTGAATATAAAAAGACATATTACAGAAGAAGTGAGACTTTTTTCTCTCCAAACATGGCTTCTGTGTGGTATGTTTGGGGTATTTTGTTCATTCTGAGCATGATTTTTCAGAAACGTTGACAAATAGAAGAGATTTCCAGAGAACAATGATTTCTTTTCATGGACTAGAGAACTCTGGTGGAAGAATAAATAAATATGCATATATTTTCAGGCTAAATGAAAACAAGTATGTGCCTAAATACATTTTAAATCAGTCCATAAATATTGAAGAATATAAACAGCAAGAACCAAAAGAAGCATTCATATATTTTCCAAAACACTCAAAAAGTAGGAAGACTTCAAGGAAACATCTGTCTGGTGTTACATGCCAGAAAACAGCTCTTCTATTTTTTTTATAAAGTACTATCTTAAATTTTTAGGACTCAAAATTATCTGCAGTGTGGATGAACTACTTGTGAATACACATTGTGAGACAGTTCAAGAATGTCTATCATCAGTTGAGGACCATACGTTGATTTCTACTGCTATTATCTAAGTACATAAAATTAATCTCATAGCTGGGCAAAGAAGACTCGCACAGAATCATACCAGAGACAAAGGATAAGAAAACAGCTAGAAGACTCTGTTAGGAGACAGACAAGTGAATTTTTTGGATGTACAATTTTGCAAAAGAATAAATGTAAAAGTAGAGAAGACAGATGATAGAAAATTGAGCAGAGCACCTCTATACGTGAGATTTTTTCTTTCCCTTCTGTACTGAGCAACAGCAACAGAGAAAACACATTTCTATCTCAGAAGGATTCCTAGTATTGATAAAAATGCTGCAACACTACTTAATTTTTTTCACAGAAGTTAATGTATATTGTTATCAACATTCTGTAAAAACTACCACTGAAGTATTGTAGTTCCAAGAAATAAATGTTTCCATCTGTAAATATAAAACAAAAGTTCCCTAAATAAATTAACTTGGGCCATACTTGGATCTCTACCCAGCAACAAACACTTCTTAAATCAACAAGCAGACTGTGTGAGCAACTCCAGCAGAGATTTAAAGACTATCCCCATAAATTATATGCGAAATTACATTGCAAAAAAAAATGTGGTTGTATCTACAAAATTAAGCTTGCACTTCAGCTTTAGTACAAATGCAAACTACCACCAACTGCCATAACAATTAAGAATTCCAGCATTCACTAATAACATCTATAACACGGTTACTTTCAAATTCAGCCATCCATTGAGTGAATTTGGTTTTTTAAATATCCACATGCACTTCATCACTTCTAGTTGTGTAGTCAAGAAAGTGAAGGATATTCACACTGCTAAATAAAACTGGCCTTGCCTCTCAAAATGTGAATCGTAGGAACAAATTCAAAAGTTTCTCTCCACCCACTGACTAGACCAAGGCTATAAATTTAGAAATCAGAAACAGGCAAGGAAAATCAGATACTGCAAATATTCCTAAAATCTTCTATTCTGTTACAAGAAAAAATGTCATTACACATCATTGAAACAACTGCAATAACCTGGAATGGTTCTGATACAGTGTTCAAAAGGCAAAGTGAGTGGGAAAACTACTAATTTTTTGGGGTTCTTAATTACATATTTCTGAGGTAGCAAGAAGCCATTTTTAGCTACATTATGCTAGGCACTTAATTCCAGTTTTATCAATAATTACAAAATTCAATTAACATTAAGTCTTTGGGTTGCAACTATTCTTGCTAGCTCCCTTTATTGTGTATGTTCAATAGCAACTGTTTATCTATAGTAGGAAAGAAAGCAGAGAAACGTGCTTTCTAATCCAAAGTACAGGAGAATTAAGGAGAAGCAGGACAGAAACCTACCAGCAGAAATATGACTCAACTGACTATTGTCTCTATTCTAAGGAAAAATACTAAAACATTTTCCATTATCAGATTCAACTCTTAAAAGTTTTAAAATCACATCTTAAAGATGATATCTCAATAGCACAATGCCATGATCACATTCTTTCATTATCAGCTCAGTGATGAGAGCATGCTGAACCAACACCATACACAGAAGAGATGAAAACCACTTCCTACATCAATGCAAGTTTTCCTAAAGGCTTGTTATTGCACATTTCGTGTTGACATAATGAATTTTCCATTTTGAATTGATTTTCTATTGACCCAAAAGACATAAAATATGGGGACAAAACTTAGGCTTCTTAGTATGTTTTTGGTATGACACTTACTGGCAAACTGATTTTCTTCCCATAAAAACATTTGTTTGAATGAATGATGTAATAAATCCTACCATAGGAACACTTGTCATTGCCGCTTTGTAATACACCTGTGATTCAATATCTCCACTGTGATTCAAGTTAATCCAACTTAACTAAGTGAAAAGCGAGTAAATACTCTCCTATAAAAGTTCTTTTTAAATATGGGAATAATTTGACATTCAGAACACTTGTTTCCGTTATGATCAGTCCAAGTCTTGCATATCTATTATGTTTAAAACACATGCAGTTTTTCTTCAGTACAAGTTATTAATGAGTTTTATATCAATGTGTTTTTATTATATAGAGAAACATTAACAACTCAGATAACTTTCAAAATGCCTTACTCAACAAAACTGATGAATAAAATCATCCCTGCCTGTCTTAACTAGTTTGAGTTACAGCAATGCAGTGTAAAGAAAATACTAGGTGCTTATGTGCAAAGTTCTCATTTGTTTATTTCTTGTCCCAAATGCTGCTTGAGAATCTGTAGCTAATTTTTAGCACTGGCTGCAATGCTTTATCTGGCACTGCTGCCTAGGCTTGACCCTGCACAAAGGAAAACTGAAGCAGAAATTCATCCCTCCTTCTACACAGTCCTGGTAACGCGACCTTCGAAAGCTTTACGTTAGTTTGCAAGCAAGAGACAAATTTAACCAACTCACTTTTCAGTTGTGGTGGCTTTGTAATAGCACAGTGAAGTGGTGGCACAATGAATAATCTACAAAATCAGTTTCACTAGATACCACAGTGTGTTCATCTTAACATTGTTCCTGTTTCCTGATACACAGAAAAACCCCAGGTTTTAGTTACTCAAGGTTTCTAGTATATAATCTAAACCCATCAGAAGTAATGAACAGGAGCATTTTGTTTACATGTTTCTTTAGTTACACAAATGTTTTACAATAAATTTAAAAATGTTTTTAATTTGTAATGGAAAAAAAAATTTGAACTGCACCATGTGACAGGACACATTTGTAAGTAAAAAAGCACTGTAGATATGCTATAAAGAACTCAAATCAACTTGAGGGTCTAAGCAATTGAAAACTTACATGAGTACTTAAGAGAAATCTAGTTATGTTAAATTATGCAAATAAACACAACTCACTCAATCTTAATTCTGCCCTTTAGAGTACATAATCAAACCAAATAACATATGTGATTTTAAAAGTTCATATTAATCTAATTTGGAACCATAAATACCAAAATATTTCAACAACAATCACACAGTCATTTCAAATGACAACTCATGGCCATGAGGTCATTAGGTTAAGTTTCTTACACCACTTCCCCCCCCCCCCCCCAACTTTAGCTCCATATAAGTGGAATGTAAGCAAATTTCCTGAGCAACATTTACTGGTGCAGGTTACCTCCACCTCTGTGCCTGCTTAGATTTTTTTGCCAAGCAGATCCATAGAACCTTTGCATAGAATTTTTCCCCCTACTATCTGCCTCACACTCTTACCTATAATGCAGTAGTTGTCAATGCAGTATTCTGCAAGGGAGAATTAAAGGATCTCACTTATCCCACTTTTCCTTGTACAAGACACAACAAAAGCCACACAAGATTTTGCTTAGCACTGTTGTACTGCAGTGCTAAGGAAAACTATGCCTAAAAGCCATTAGAATTTTGTTTTGTAAGGGGACTGGAAAACCATTATACTATACCACATTTTAGTTTGAAAATCATTTTGGGTCAGAACCCAAGGTCAGAGAATTCTCTTGTGCTATATTTTCTATTATTTTTTCTGCTTCCAAGTTGTGTATCACTTGACCGGTCCACAGATACTGCAAAGTTACAGAGCAAATAAAAAAATCACCCCCCTCCTCCAGACTCATGCATTTCTACACCAAAGGGCAGATTTTTCTGTTCCAGGACTATCTCACCTCTGGAGTGACATCTCGTGGTGCAAACCCTGTTCCTCCAGTTGTTAAAATCAAATTAAGTTCCTTTTCATCGCACCAATCTATGAGTGTCTCCTGAAAGAGAACATGAATCCTGTCAGATTTAGCAAGAAATGGTTATCTCAGATAATACCTGAAGACTTGAAATGTCTTAAAAACACAGACACAATATATACAGGGAATTATAAATCACTCATGGTTTTTTATACACAGATTTTAAACCACTATTTTAATCAAGATAAGACAGAATAATGCAAGTATTCACATTACATTATTTTTGCATATGGAAACTGAAATTCAGTTCTCCATCTCTTGACCTGAAATGGAAAACAAGAATTCACAGTTATTAATTTCTACCACTGTTTATTTTGATATATAAATATAATATTCTTTGATACATGTTAATAGAGTATGTACATTTAATTCAGATTACATTATTGATTCTTGTTACCGTAACTTTGGTTTCCATGCTGCACTTTTTAATAGCCTGAAAAAAGCATGAACCATGTATCTGCAAGTTTAACTACCAAAAGAGGCAATAATGCACTAAATGCAGCCAGTGATGATCTATAATCATCGTTCCTACATTCCCCCAGTGTCTCAATAGGAGTGTGTATACCCATTCCAAAGATGGACTAAGAAATCTGTTATGTAAATTCAATGACTTACAATACTGGCTAATGATACTAGAGAAGTGTTTCATTTGATTTGCATTCATTTTACAAATGACTTTTTAAACTAGTTTTCAAACTATGATAAAAATTTGACATAGCAGAAAATTTATTTAATCTCAATGTGACTGCATCTCTTTGTGGGCCAGCACAGCAGGAGCATGTCTGCTTGGAGGGCAAAATTACCTGTGTTACTTTAAGTACACTCATTACACAGTAAAGTATCCATCTGCACAGATCATATCAGTTATAGAGACAGCTATCCATATTCTAGCAAAGAAACAACATTCTTTGAAAATGTTTAGGGCACATTTAAGTTTTGGGAGTATTATATTGGGAAGGAAGGAATAGTTTTGGAGATTGTTGGCTTAAAGCTTATTATTTATCACAAAATTAGCTCTGAGAAATACACTGCTTTTAAAAGCTTAAAATAAAACTGTCTGGAACATTTTAAAAAGTACAACCAGTTTAGATTAATCCTCAGCTGTATTTTCTGCAGGCTTAGTACTGCTATGCAACTTCCATTTAATAGAAGGATCATATACAGACACTTAAAAATTGCATCTAGAATAAACCTGTGTCTGACTGCAAGACCCACAATGCAAATACATCCAAGGATTACTTGAAGACGTGGCCAAGCCAAAGGTTCTGTCTTTATTTCTCTTTTCTTTACTCATTCCTTCCACTTTCTCTTTGGCATTCTCTTTTGCCTTTATTAAAATCACATTCATCTTTTTACTCTACCCCTTTGCAGAATAACTCTCTAATTAACTGGGCTGTAAGTGAACATACCAGAACTTTGTTATATGAACACTTCAAAGAAGCTCGAGCAAGGAACAAGGATAATGCTTCAAACCCATACATAAAAGAACTACTAAGCCTGGCTTTTGAGATATATTTTGAAAAAATGTGAATTATGGTAGTAGAAAGGATTTTAGGTCTTAAAATTGTTTGCTTCAATAACATAGTTATGCATTGGGAAATTTATTTCAAACAGGTGGCATCTTCTCTATCATCTAGAAATGTATTTGTCATGACTTAAACAGGTACAAATTTCAGTGAACACTTCAGAGAAGTTCAGTGTTTGGCAAAGTTAGACCTTAACAATTGCATTTATTTGAAGAATTAATATAGTCAGGAAAAAAACTTCCTACATAAAGCAGGAGGGATAGATTTTGGGGGTTTGGGTTGGTTTTTAAAAGCAGAATTTATCTTTAGATAAAGTAAAAGCTGCCAAACTCCTTTTAACGAGAAAATAGATCCTTCTGCTGTTCTCATTTTGCTACAGTTCAGTAATACTCCCGTTAATAAGGGGGGAAAGAGTCAAGTGACATCCTACAAAAAGCTAAAGAAATCAGTATCCTAACTCTTCAAATAAACTGAGCAATAATTAAGTGCCTATTACTGCTACTCCATCAGTGTACCTAGGCAGACTCCTAGGTAGAATACTCCATGAAGTTCTAGTTATAGTAAAGAATCTTTAAGGCTTTCAGGAAGAAGACCTTTAACTATGAGGCAGTAAGTTTGGGTTTCACTGTATTTTAGAAGTGCAAATTTATCACTTAGATGTTTTAAAACTATGGAAAAATACCTGAGGCTTATATTCAGCTTATTTATTTTCTCTCTAACCCACAAAACTGTGTCCCACAAAATACTCTCATTGATGTTTTAAGTATTTAAAAAAGGAAGCCCCACACTGATCAGTTGTGAACAAATTATGGACTCAGACGAGGTAGATTCTGTACTGGCTTTTTTGCAGGGAACTGAATTTTCTGTGTCTTCAAATGAAGACTTCCCTAGGCAAGCAACCTGATACTTGGCTTTAGTGATGCTATACTAGCAAAATTATTATGGTAACATTTCAACCAAAGAAAATTTCATTTAATAATTTTTATGCATATTTCTCCTCTTCTACTGTTTCACTGATGATAAGCTTTCAAGAGAAAATGACTAGGTCAACAGATTATGTAAAGCACTGTTATTTCATTCAAGCCAATGGAATGATGCTGATGGATACAAAATACAGTAGCTGGCTGTGAAAACAGTACTGTAAAATTACCACCAAATTTTAAAAAGCCACAACAAAGCTACAGAACGCCAGGGAAAAAAACCCCCAACCAATAAATAGCTTAATATTTTTAACAATTAGTGTCCTAAATTAGTCTTTATAAGTTATTTTCCAGTGTCAAGATAGACAAGAAGAAATTAAGTCATTACAGTAGACAGCTCCTCCTCAAATAATTTTATTTCAAAAGGACACAACCTTTTCAGATTTCACCGAAGTCCTAGAATAACTGCATTCATTATGTCTTTCTGCTGCACAGAAATAAAATGTCAGCCCAGTCGTCTCCTTAAGCTTTAGATTACATCTAGTGCTCTGTCCTCTTTACCTAATTCTTCGTATTTCCTCTTTTAAATACATTTGAATTTCTTTCATTTACCTGAGTAAGAAATTCTTAGGTATAACAAACAATCTACTTCCATCTCTTGCTCCAAAGAGCTTGTGCTTCTGTCAGCTCCCGCTCTGCTGCAGCCTGGAACTACTCACTGGACTTCCTATGCACTGTCCAATTTTGAAAATACTTCAATTACAACACTACTCATCAAAAGCTTTATGATCTGTTTGAATTTTCTCATGACCAGTGTTAATTTCACCAGTGCAGAAATACCTTGCCCCATTTTTTCTCTGAGTGCTTAGTTTTCTACATGTAAATTTATTGATTTAAAGACTGATAAAGATCATTACCTCACGGAAGAAATGCAGACAGTATGTGGCACAGTGCAGACACCCTCTGGTTATGGCAGGTACATGCTTGCAAATTCATAAAGGCACCACCACAGTAAGATACACTAAATCCAAAAGCTGTGCAGATGCATTTTTGTGGCACCACACCTAAGATAGTGCTACCTGGCATTTCAGTCAGTGAATGGCTTGAACACTCACAGACATACTTCCCTCTGTGGATGTAACTTAAGCATCTCTGTGTCCAAAATGAAAACTGCCATTAGTCTAAGCTGCAATGAGCAAGCCACAAAATTTTGGTCATTTCCTTCTGTATTTAAAATTAATTCTAGGACTCAGGCTCTTCCCCACACCACCCTGCCTTGACCTAGAGGGTTCAAGAGAGAGAAAATACATCATGCTTTTATTTGGTAGGGTTTTCAAGCAAGTCTTCATGATTATCATAAAGTGTTGCTATATTTCTAGTAACTCTTCCTTACTAATTATTTCTGTGGGATAATGCCCCATCATGATACATAGGGAACCTGATCACAGAATACACAGTGACAGTGGATAGGAAAGTGGGCTGTTTTGCACCTCCATTAATGTACCATCCTTTAATCTCTAAGTGAACCAGAAAAACGAATAGGGATTCCTTCCTGGAACAAAAAGAACAGTGCCCTGACCTTTGGAGATAACTGAGGTTTGTGGATTACTTATCTTAGCCAGAACTTTAAGCTTGAGACAGGTTGCAAGTCTCCTCCAGTCCTCTTACCACTACTGTATGGTGATTTTCCACATAGATATTGAGATTGTGACCCTTAACTGCAGAACTACTACGAAGAACAAAAAGATGGTCGTTGTGGATCAGACTAAATGCCTACACAGAAGAGCTGAAGTCCTGATGACTTTTCCTTTTCTATGATGCCACAGTCTATGGTATATGTCTTGCATTTTTTTTATTGTCCTATTTTTGCCATCACTGCTATGAGAGTGTGATAACACTCCCACGTGTTTACGTTTCCAAAATTACTAGAATACATTCCTTCAAGTCAATATTCTGGTGCTTAACACTTAGATTAACATGTACACCTTTCTCTTATCAATACATATTTTACTTAACAATACAGATATTGCAAAAGTAATTCTCAATACACATACATATTTTCATATACCTTAGCCACTAGAACATGACATGTACACTGTTATAGTTTAAAACAACCAGAAAGAACAGGGAAATGCTAAAAACAATATAAACAGGGCAGGTTTTCATAGTGAATCCATACAGAGTTCCTTCATTCTATATTAAGTATTGAAACTAGTTCTACAATTCTGAATTCTATAGTCAATAAAGATATTTGACATTATGGCACATGCTAGATCTTTCCAGCACAGTGCAATCGTGAAGTTATTTCACCTTATATACATCACTAATCACACATTAAGTAAAATATATAAAAATTTAATTTAAACTGCTGAACAAATATAAATGTTAAATATGAAATTTAATTATGAAACAATATTTATTTATTTATATTGGACTTTGAAGTGGAGGTAAATTAGTATAAGATGGTTTACAGACATGCAAACTATCCAGAAGTATTCTCAAAACAGATTCATGTGACTTAAAAGATTACAGTGGCTTCCAGGACAAACTACTGATAGTGTTCAGAGATGCAGAAATCTGTGTTCTCCAGAACAGATCTCAAAAAGAAAAGCTTTGTAAAATTATGTAAATTCTGTATTTACAGGTAAATCCTGTTTACTCTAGGAAAATACATTTTTAAGTGCAAGGAGAAACAGAACAATATGTTCTTAAAAGTATAATGATAACTTTCCTTAGCAATCCAAGTTAAATAAAAAAAGTCATATATAAACATAAAGCCATAATAAATACCAGTTTACTTTTATTTCACACCTTTTGGGCTCAAGCTAAAAGCGTGTACAAGATATTTTTATGTATGATGATTTAACGTCATCAAAATAAAGAAACTATAATGAATGACAATATGGAAAAACGGATCAAAAAAGAGAAAGTCTTCATAGTCACAGATTTGCTATGAAAATTGGATGTAATTTCGACCACTGAGTTTCAGGAATATAGGAATTGGCACATTAAGATCTCATAACAACCTTACATAGTCATGTAGCTTGAACTACTCTAAACCCCAGCTCACTAAAGATTAAGCCTGATTCTATGACATGAGAGAGCATACAGAACGGAATGAATCAGAAATTCATGTCACAGCACACAAAGCAGGAGAAAAGAAGAACGAAAGGCAAAAGGAACCCATTTGTTCCTCATTGTTGTATTATTCAGGAGTTTGAGTCTTCTCCATTCAGTGGACCATGGCTTGTGTATTAATTTAAAAAGGGAAATCATGTACTGGGGACCATGCAAGAACATGAATACCCATAAAGAAAGGCAAGGACGGAAAAGCAGAGTTCAACACTACGTTTGAAAAGGAGGGAAGGTCTTAGAAATGTTAATGTATTCTTGGAATTAATTTCATTTTTTTTTGCCCTACTTCTTGTGAAGGTTTTATTTCTTATGCTCACAATCCTTTACTTATTGTTCAAAATGTGAAATGTGGAGACCTGAGGATATTCATGTGTAGAGCAATAACTTTCCAAATAATCAATTGCAAAATAATTTAAGAATTTCAGAAAATTAAACATTAAAACACCATGAAAACATGCTTGATGTTTTCTGTTGCCTCCATTCCTTTTTTCCTTCCCCCACCAGCAGAAGGCAGAAAGTAAGAGAAATGTTAGGATTATGTTCAGTGTAATCACTGCAATCAAGAGACTTGGATGAAATGCAAGTATGTATCTCACTGTGTCTAAATAGTTTTTCAAATTTTGAGATTTTACAGAACTTAGTAAGTAGTCTTTCAAAGATTCTACAGATAAATTTGCAGTTTCCAGCATCAGTCATGCTGCAGTTGTTTTTTTAAATACTAAGCTAATGTATAAAAAGATGTCATAAAAATTTAACTGTTTTATTGAAATGCAAAACTAAAGGAGGAAAGCAATAAAAATGTACTTTATAAATGACTTACTTTTTAAATGGAAATTTAATTACAGGCATTTTCCATTTAAAGTAAATTGCAGCTATCAAATGTTTCAAGGTTCAACATACCTATGCAGTCCTTTTTAAAAGGACTCATAACCTTTTTAAAAAAGTACTTAATGTCTTCTAAAACCTAGTATTCATGATAATTAGCCCTAAAACAGAGGAAAAAAAAAAAGTAGCCACTGAAGTGCAATCATCAACAGAGTTCATCTATGCAAACGAGTAAGGGAAGTCTATCAGAGAGATGTGCGAACATTGAAGTGTTTGGTCAAACCATCATGACTGGAAGTGCCAATTTTTAAGGGCTGAGACTGGTGAAAGAATTTCTACTTATTTTGATGGAAAGAGGTAAAAACTGTAGAGGCCACGTACATGGTTGACTTGACAAAATAAATAAAAGTGGAGTTTTAAATGCTCTCTGTTGAGTTCTTCTCAGAAAAACAAAGGAAAGATTCTTATTTCAAGCTACCTACCTTGACATACTAGTCTTAGTATAATCAAGAAAGATAGTGAATTTATTGTATGACTTAATAAATTGCATTAAAAACTACAAGTAGATCTAGGTCAGAACAAACCATGCACCTACATGACACAAAGGCACAAGACCCTTTTCCTTCTGTACAAAAATCTGTTCCCATCTAATGTTGGTGCCACTGGTATCTTCCTAGAGTCAAGCTAAGGTTTCTCATGGGAAAGGATTGGGTACTTAGCATAACACTTTTCTTCAGATGCTTGGAGGAAGAGATACTTTCCAAATGTGTCTGCGTCTAGAAAGAACTGTACTGTTGACTCTGTATTTGGCAGATATATACATAAGTATGAGCCTATGTGTGCATGTGCTCATTTTTATCTAATAAAAATGTATTAGCAAAAGCACCACAGTTCAATGTCTCTCATTTCTGCTATGCATAAAAGGCATCTCTCTAAAATATAATATTTACTCACTAAAATAAATATTAGAGTTATAAAAATTCTGCTTTTCTTAGGAATTGAAAACAATCAAAAATTTAAGAAAGACATAATGCCTCCTTGCCAGTATCACTTTTCCTAGTAAGAATCTTGGCATCTAATATATATTTCTTTGATTATTCCTTCAACAATACAAGTTAAATAGCAACTGGAATGAAAGGGGGAAAAAAAGAATAAAACCAAGTGAATTAATCCAATACTATTCACTAACCACTGATAAACAGAAACTTTCTCTCTTCATCTTTTAAATTTTTAAATTCTTAAATTAAAACAGCACTTCAGAGACCTGTTATCACAAAAATAAATGCTTGGTTTTGGAGCCATAAACTTCAGATTATTTGGCACAACAAGATGGTTTTTTCCACATTTTCTTCCCCTTTGCATACATTAAGTCTTCATCTAAGGTTGCTTAGAAAACTGTCTACTTTGGCTTTTCTTCTAAGAATGTGCAAAGACAGCTTGATATTACACAAAAGTCAGTAACTTTCTAAAACCAGAGCACTTTATAATATTTTATCTATGTGTACCAATATCTACAGCACATGTATCTCATGCACCACAGATGAGAAGTTTCACCAAAGTTTGCAGGCTGTAACTAAGCACAGATGAACTACATCTTAATCTTACAGAAATGGCAAAGTGACAAAAAACCAACTGTAAATTTCTTTGAGCTGCCAATGCAACATTAACTGCTACAACCCTAAGAAACTGGTAAGAGCACATCCACATTATTTGCAAAGGTGATAGGTCTCAGAGAACTTCCAGTACAAACACCTCAGAATCATATTTCTGTAATAGCCTTCAACTCATCTAACCTGCACTTTTTAGAAACTATACTTGAAAATAACCACTTGCAGAATTTGCATGTGCATATTTGCATGCAGGGACAAGTACATCTCCAGTTTAAGACAGGTCATACCCCACGTCTACCTTTTAAATTGGCAGGAAGTGTAGTGAATTTAAAAATTACTACAAGGCTTCTACGATTAAAGAAAAAAAAACCACACGAGGAAGTCAGCTGTGGAAAAAATGTTTAAACTCAAATGTTTGCTTTCCTGCAACTGAGCAGTTTTAAAGATCAATATTCTAGTAAAAATATAACTGATTCTTACAGAATCCAGTTCCATTTCTAGCCTAATTTTCTAATAGTGAATACAATCTTACATGTTAGTTTGCACACTTAGCTACAATTGTGTAAGACATAATTTCCTTTTATATTTTAAATTATGTTACAACTTGTATGATCTCAATTTTTTGTGTAACTCTCAATGGAAATGACAAATTGAACAGAATGAAAATATTCAAACATCTAAATAAGGTTAGGAGAGGGGGGAAAGACAAGAGATGAAACCATTAGAGAGACAGGGAGCTACTTAGTGTAATGCAGTTTGTGGTATAAATTTCCCCCCGTGTATTTTTCATGCATATCATCCATAGAGTCAATGAATGTAATTGGTTTTAAAAATAAAATCTACTGCTTTACCTGTGAGAAGAAAGAAAATTTACCTACCAATGAACAGCTGCAGTACTTTGAGACACTTAGTCCATACATATACTCTAAGAGTGGGTGGGCTTGTGGCCTGCCCTGGAGTGTCCCGGGAGGGGCACTCCCACTCCTCCCCTCTTCCTGCTTGAGGCATTGACACACAGGGCAGAGTGCATCCGCCACCACTGCAGTTCCTCTTAAATGCACAATCAAACCTGAAAGAGATTCAGAAAGAGGGGAAAAGCAGATAGGAGACTAATGTACATGCAGACTATACCTCTCAAAGAACACCAGTTACTGATGAGTAACCTTTCTTCTTTGAGTCTGCATGTACATTCCCACAACGACTCGCTCTGATCAGTGACCTTTGCCTTTTCCCATCCAGGAGAAGGCCTGAGGATGCCCACAAACAACTGCAGCATCACTCCACTGAAGGCTGAAACAGCTCTGGATACTATTAGACTAAGACAATGCTGGGTGAAAGCAAAGAGAGAACTCCAGGTGACCTTACAGCACATGTCTAAATACCATACAATACAGATACTAAGTTTGTCCAGAGATCTAACAGATTTTGGTTTGGCCATGTGAAGTTCGAGTCCACTCAGAGACAGAAAGCCATCTGAACAATTATTGTGTGAAGTCAGCCAAACATTTTGAGATTCCCACAGTGCAACAAGGAAAGAAACAGTCTAGAAAACTTGGACCTTTGAAGAGAAATTATAAAGGCCTTATGAAATCAAAAATGTAAAGTATAAAATTCAATCAAAGAAGCACGAGATCCAGAAATGAGTAATGAAGGACTAATTTTCTTGCTACTCTGGAACTTCAGCACCATTTCAAGAAGGACTCCCGGATGACTGAAGAACAGATACTCTGCCCATATACAGGTAGTATATAAAATAGCAGCTGTAAGGACGCATATACTTCACTTGCTGGCTGAGAAAACTGTCTCCAAATGTACCACTTTCACAGACACAAGCAAAAGGAGTAAGCAGAAGTAAGAATTTAAGAGCTCAAAAGGGGAGAAGCAACCACTGTAATACAGTGGTTTTCTACTGCATGAACAGTGGGAAACTATCATCAATCATGAACAATTCAATACATCCTGATCAGCAGTTAGGAAGATGTGAGTTATGAAATGTGTGAAAATCAGTGTACTCAATCACAGAGAGCAACCTGGCACCCTCACCAAAGTACAGAGAGAAATCAAAGGAACTACACATAACAAATATTCAGAGAGCTGAGATCAAAGCAGCAACAAACATGTCATACAGACAATATCATTTTCTCATAGAGTATGCATGTCTAGATTATACTTTCATGCTACTGGCTATCATTACTCTGGATAGTAGCAAAAACTGACTACCCTAGAGATAGATTAATGTTTTGGTTTGAGAGTCCTAAGATTACCACAAACTGAAGAAGAGAGAGGGAAGAGCTAAAATGCAATGTCTATGCAGACTACAAAAGAAGTTTCTCACATAGATGCTTATGACGACATCCCCCATCAGGACATGGTGAAATCACAAAACAAAAAACCCCACAGTTTTGTCTTTACTGAATATTTCTCTTTATGCCTGCCAATTGTGGTAACTTACAATCAATACACCATAAAAGGAGAACCATTTTACAAGCCTAATCCAAGTAAAATTGCTGTATGGCTCTATTAAACCAGGCATCTGAATGACACCCCAAAATAGTGAGTATATTTTAGCACAACCACAGGCAGCATTGCAAAAAACCAACTTCCTTAGCCCCTCTAAATAATCCCCCTAAATGAAATAACAAAGGTCAATTGTATCCTCACAGAAACTTCCTCAGGGAAGTCTAGCTCATCAGATTCTAAAGAATATAGTAAAATGAGCCTGGATAGGATCTAATTTATTCTCTCTCTCCATCCAGTTCAGTATTATATTGTCATCCCTGACAGACACCTGTATTCAAAACATACTCTTAAAGATCAGTAGATGTTTTACTTTGGGACAAACAATCACTGGAAGAGCAGGTGACTAAACTGGGTTAAACGAAAATCCAAGCTTTTGGAAGAAAAGTAGAGATTTGATCCAAAGTATCACATCTATCTTACAAAGGACTGGAAATGGAGCCAAAGTCACTTACATTAGGGGTCACCATCCTCTGTATGCATCAAAAAACATTGTTACCTCAAACAAGTAGGACTGGGAAGAATCACATTAATATTCCAAACTTAACTCTTCTATTTTAAATGGAAGTCTGATAATCAGTGTAGGATGAATACCATTTCCTTGTGACCAAACTGGTGGATGAAGTGCTGACATAGCTGCTGGATGGATGCTAGGCTCATGAGTTTCCAATAACTTCAATATTCTAGACAACTGAGAAACAAGGTCCTAACAGATAATACGTTCCTCCTGAGGTGAAACCATTGCCATTTTGTAGCAATGGTCTCCTTCCTACCCAAAATGTGCTGAATGTTTATATAGTCAAATATGTTATTACACTTCACTGTATGAAAAATGAGGTCTCAATAATGCCGGAGTCTATTAGTCAAAATTATCAGTGTGGGGAAAAAAAGTCAGCAAGACTATAATAGACTCTCACAAGCTCCTGAACTCCAAGTAGTGATACTGCTCAAGCCAGAATGAAGTGGCTGTGGTGACACAGACACTGCTCTTTCTTATGCACAACAGAACAACGGTATTGGTAGGTAAGCACTGATCTGAAACACACGGAAATCAGAAGATATCTCCCTACCAACTCTTGCCCTCTAGAGAAGACATATTTTAATTTCTTGATGTTATGATAGATTACTCCCTGGCGAATAATATTATAATACCATTGCCTATTTAAATATGCAGAGAAATTGCTGTTAAGAAGATGTGCCAGCATATTTTGAAGATCCTGAAGATCTGTAACAATTATTTTACGTCAAGCACAACAGTTCCACAGATGGAGTAATTACATAATGGATGGATTTAGCACCTCCATGCTTGCTTCTACAGTGCACTATGATGGTGCTATTCACTAAAAAAATCACTGTTCTGAGCATCAGTGTATGGATCCAGAACAGCACTCTGATATTGCCTGGTAGCTTTTATTAGAATCAGAGAACATCCTAAAAATGCTCCTCTTGTGCAATAAAGAAGCCAGCCTAGCTGACATCTCTACATATTTGTAGTGGATCCTCCTACCAGCTTAGAGATTTTAAGATTACCATCTATCACCTATATTAATTCTCTAACATTTGATTACAATGCATAAGACATTTTCAGCCAACCAGTGCACATACAGGCCATGTAGCCTTACAACTAAAGCTATGATCTTACTGTGATCTATGATAGAGTCAATTTTAGATGGTGAATGACCTTCCAGGTCAAATAATCAATGCTAGATTTAGCTTCCAGAAAATAATAAAGCAGCAGTAAAGAAGCCCCCTCATTCAAAATGAAGCAATGTCCTTTAGTTCTCTAAATATAAGGAAGATGTGGACATCTGCTCTGATACATTCTTGTGATAGGGATACACAAACAACAAAGGGAAAGGTATATGCAACAAAAGAAAGAAGACTGGAGTCTTCTGGAACTGATTAGATTGTCTGCACTTCTCCATTATCTGTTGAGTAGGAGTAATCCTGGAGACCCTGAAAATGGTTCTCAAAAGTGGTAAGAAAAGGATAAAAATCAATTGAGATTCATTGATGGTTATTAATGCAAAACACATGTTGACAGCTGTTGACGGCAACGAAAAATGAGTAACTGCCATCACTACAGAAAAAAAGTTTTTTCCCTATGTGCCCTTGGGGGATTTTTTTGGTTTTTTTAAATAAAGATAGAGCACAATAGAATGAAAGAAAAAAAGAATGAACTAGTAAAAGGCTGCCTTGCTGATGAGGTTATTGCTTATTCCTAAGTGAGTGTAAGCATCCAAAGAGCAAAATGTAGTGAAAGAACCTTTTGGCACTTACAAGACTGAACCGAACTTGTAAGAGTGACTGAATTACTGAACTTGAAAGGCCATTCTCTTCAAAGGAAAGACCTTTTCAGAATTCAGCCCATGCAGAATCTCTCTTATAGGCCCAAAGGATTATAGCTATTACATAATAATGGGTAAAAGCCGTTACCATAGAATTTGATGAGCCATCATCTGCTTCCATTGCAGCTTGCAGAGGTGTCTTAACATTAGCTGATCCCACTGCAATCAAAGATTTCAACTTTTATACTCAGGAGAAAACTGGTGCAGAACAATTCACACCAGAAAGACTTCTTTCCCTAAAAGCTGAAACTTTTGGGTCATTTATCTTTTGGAACATTTTTTAAAAATGCTCATTTTTTCTTGATACATCCTAACAACAAAATTACTTGGAATCAGGTGGCAATAAAAGCATCCAGAATACTAAAGAGATTTCAAAATCACCTTCCAACTGTTTCTGCAGCTGGTATAAATGAAACTAAAACCTGCCAGGGTACTAAGGTTCTTCAAACATGCCTTTACAGTGTTGGAAATCTCTCAGGCAAAATAATATACAGAATTTCAAACAACCTACAGCACTTTTGAAAAAATTCTTTGTATTCTAATCCCTATTGTTTCTAAGGTCCTAAATCCTTGGAATCCTTTTGTGCTATAAAGAAAGATATGTTATCACTTTATGTTTATTATGTTATGTTATATGATAAAGACTACATATATATAAAAATAAAACATATCTATCTTTCTGAGCCAACTAAAGTGGAGACAACTTCGTAAGAAGTCTTCCTAATTTGATAAAGTTGCTGCAAATGGAGCAAATAGAAGCTTAACAAAGCAACTGCTTCACGGAAGAGATCTAGCTCAACCCAGTCTCATAATGTTAACAAAGCCACATAGGTTGACTAAGACATAAAGAAAGTTCAAGGAAATACAAGAAAAGAGTTGGAAAGGATGATTCTAAGCAGAATCACTTGTCATCTCTTGTATTTCTAAAGATATATGCCAAGCTTTACTTATTAAATCATAAAGGAAACACTAATTATTAGTATCAGAATAAGAGAAGCATAGAATGCTTTCCCCTTACAAATGCTTGCAGCGATCCCCTTACAAATGCTTGCAGCGACTCGATCATATTGAGTCTCTTGACTGCTGCAGAGATATTGAAGAACCACCTGGACACAATCTTGTGTAAAGGAGGGAGTCTCTAACACCCCTTTGGACAATTTGTTCCAGTGCTCGGTCACCTGCACAGTAAAATAGCTCTTCCTCATGTTCAGGTGGAACTTCCTGTGCATCAGTTTCGGCCCATTGCTTCTTGTCCTACTGCTTGGCATCACCAAGAAGAGCCTGGCTGTTGGTGATGGGACCAAATACAAAGAAAAATCTAAATGTAAGAAATCATCTAAATATAAAAAATCTAAATGTAAAATATCAAGATGTTGGTATCAAGATGTCAGCGATGAAGAAACACACTGACACAGTGCAATAGCTTTTAGCTCCACAGGTGGTGTTTTTATCTTCCTACTCTCTCTCTCCCATGAGAGCTCCCTTTTATTTAATTTCATTACAGATAAACCACTGCCTTCTGATTGATCCCTAGGGTCTCTTGCTGATTTTGAAACACACAAAACCTGTCTCAAGCATTCCATGCATGTGATTGTTTTCAATCACAATAAGTAACATACTCATATGGTTGCTTTCCACCCAGATCCACAGCATCCTCAGCAAACACATGAATTAGCTGGGCCTTTAGGGTTAACATTCTCTTGTTCTAACCTTGGTAAGGATGCCAGGTGTTTGGCACTGTTCCCACACAAGGCTCCATCCTCTGACACCCTCCCTTCAGATACTGATAGACGTTGATGATATCCCCTTTCAGTCGCCTCCTCTCAAGGCTGAACAGGCCCAGCTCGCTCAGCCTTTCCTTGAAAGGGAGATGTTCCTGTCCCCTCTTCATCTTCATAGCCCTTCACTGGACCTGCTCCAATGTCTGTTACTAAGGAGCCCAGAACTGGACACAGCACTCCAGGTCAGGCCTCACCAGGGCTGAGTAGAAGGACAGGATCACCTCCCTTAACCTGCTGGCCATGCCCTTCCTAATGCAGCTCAGGATCCCATTGCCCTCCTTGGCCACAAGGGCACTGCTGGCTCATGGACAGTTTGTTGTCCACCAGCAGCCTCAGGCCCTTCTCCACAGAGCTGCTTCCCAGCAGGTCAGCCCCCAGTCTGTGGTGGTCCATGGGGTTATTCCTCCCCAGGTGCAGGACCCTGCACTTGGCTTTGTTGGATTTCAGACAGTTCTTCTCTGCCCATCTGTCCACTCCCCTGAGGTCCTTCTGCAGGGCTGCACAGCACTCTGGGGTATCAGCCACTCCTCCCAGATTTGTGTCCTCAGTGAACTTGCTGGGGAGGCATCTGCACTTTCATCCAAGTAATTGATGAGTAAGTTAATGAATACTGAGCCTAATATTGAACCTCAGAAGACTCCACTATGACAGCCCTCCAACCAGATCCTGTGTCACTGATCAGAACCCTCCTTGCTAAAGTATGAGTAATTTCTAGAGGTAATTTCCAGAACTCAAAGAAAGCCCTCTGGACTAGAAGTACTTGTTTGTTAAAGATTTAAGAAGACACACATGGTAACCTTTACCAGAATCCAGAGTTATTTATATAGTTCAAAGAAGAGTTGTGTAAGAAATAATGAGTCTTTTCAACTGTGTATCACCTGCTTTATATACCATTATTCTAACATATGGTCTGTTACATGAAAATGTTTATGTAAGTCGTTTTTGGTTATTTAATTACAAAACTTACCTTTCTGGACAAGTTCAAATCACATTACAGTCAACTGCTCAATGCAACTTAGAATAAAGGCTTCATCTCAATTATTAAAAATAGCATATTGCCCCTTTCAAAGAGTTGTATCATCTCCCACACATCCTACTTTGAGGATTATGATGCATGCAGTATATGTTATCTCCGGACTACTGCTTTCCCTTGAAGAGACAATTAGTCTCTTTAATGTTGGAGAGTGATGAAGAGCCTACACAGGCAGCAGTCATTCAGACAGTATTTTCAGTAAGAGAGAGTAGGTGGCATTAGTGGATGAAGGAGATATGCAATACATTTCATCTGTGAGCAACAACTGGGCAACACCCTCTGGAAATCAAGGACCACACAATGTTATGTTTATAATGTTTCTAATACTGTACTGCTCCTGACCACGAGGCCACTGTACATCAAGGAGTTAGCAATCCACATAACAGTTCCCTTGAAGTTCCCACAGAAGGCTGCCCTGTGCTCTATGTCCAGCACGGTTTTCAGGAATGTATCATGCTGCACAAACCCCTTTGGCCAAAGGACAGAGTCATCCACCTCATTGTAATGGAGGAGTCTGTAGGCAGCTCTGATTCAGTACTGGCGATTACATCTCCAGCATGGCTTTCCTTTCCTTGAAAGAGTAGCAAGAATTTCCCATGAGTGGAGAAATCCATCCACAGATTGATTTGATGCTGCATGAACACACAGTTCCCAGCATCTGAAGGGAGTAAGACGTACTTGCTACCTATATTCCTCCTCTTCCTTTGCTTTACGAAAGCAGGTGTTTTATTCAGCTATTTGTTGTCAGGCCTTTCTTACTGAGATCCAGAAAGAACCTGGCACTTCCCTCTCTCTTGCTTTCTGCCCCAGTGCAGAAAACACACACACACACACAGAATTCCCTTTTCATTTCAAGACCCATCTCTTCAGAAGGAGAGACCTTTGCTTTTTTCTTGCAATTACTATTCAAGTCTTTTCTGTCCCATAAGGGTTCTCTCTCCAGGCCCACTAATACTATGATATTTTGAAACATTTAAAAGAAATCAAAGATTTTTTTCTTCTGCTAAGAGTTATAAACCTGTGGTTAAATATCAGGTCTATCAGGGATCCAGTAATTCTAAAGCAGCAACCTTCCAAGAGCTTTTCCATTTGTACCCATGAATCTAAGAACAGTATGTTGGTTTTGCAGCTGTAACCATCCATACTGATCAACTCAAAAAAATTTAAGCCAATTTTTAAGCCACCACAGCTATTCCTTCCTAAATGTCACAGATCATTTAGTAGTCCCTTAAGTCTTTAGCTCCTGTTTCAGCTTTCACTTCTAACTCCAAAAGCAGAGATATATTTAGCAGGAAACTCTAAGTAATTCTTGTCTGTCACCCAAATTTCAAAACATCACCAACAAAACATAAGACCATTGGCTACACTAAATATATTTTATTTGAAAGAACAGCATATAGCTTTCTACACTAAAAAACAACAGTGACAAGATGGGGGTTTTTTTCAGACAGCAACTTACCTACCACATTTTTTGAGTTGGGGAAATTTGAATTTCCTGTATTTTTGACCCTTTAGGGAAAAAAAACCCTAATAAAACCCATGATAAAACTGAGGCACAGGAAAACAGACTACCACTTCAATTGAATATACTCAGTTGAAGGTCTAAACTAGCAAGTTAACATCTGGCCATCCTAATTTACAGTACTGACAAAAGAATACTAGCTCAGGAAATAATTGCAGGATAACAGAATAGACAGACTTCATGCCTTCAGGCTCCTTTTTTTATAATGATGTTTTTGCAGGCAGATATTAAATTTCTCAGTGACCTACTTGTACAAAAATTTTCATCAGTAATCTCTGTTCTTTGGATAGATTTCAGTGTCTGACTGAGGTCTGATAAGAAAATGTTTAATTCTTTTGCAAACTTTGTACTTTGGATGTTACCTTCAGTTCCCTGCAGATAATCTACAATGGAAAAGAGCAAAAAATCAGGTTTCCATGAGGAGTTTTGCAAGAGAGAAATAGTAGAAATAATCTAGAAAATAATTTTAAATTAACTGTTTATACCAAAGTTTCAATTTCAAATTTATTTTGTTAATTTTTTTAATTGGCATTGGTAAGCTATTATCCACCCAGTGTGTAAAAAAAACTTGTTATTTGTCAGTGGGCTTGATGCATTGCATCTTATTCCTGATTTTGAAACCTACATGCTGAAGTGATTTAAGTGTGACATTAAATATGCAGTCAGAGAAAAAAACACATTATGCCCCTTGTGTTAATTTTGAAGACCTAGGTTGTGACTGCTGATGATGTATCCAAAGATGGGCAATGAATCTGGTGAAGGGTCTGGAGCACAAGTTTGTGATGAAGAGCAGCTGAGGGAGCTGAGGTTGTTGAGTCTAGAGAAACGGAGGCTCGGGGAGACTTTACCACTCTCTACAATCACCTCAAAGGAGGCTGTAGAGGGGTGGGGTTTGTTCTCTTTACACAAGTAACAAGGAATAAATAATAAATAAATTACATATTTATGTCATATAATAAAAAAATATGACATAAGAGGAAATGGCAGTCATTTCAAGTTGTGCCGGGGGGTTAGATTGCATCTTACGAAAAAATGTCTTCACCAAAAGAGTTACCAAGCACAGGAACAGGCTGCTCATGGAAGTGGTGGAGTCACTGTCCCTGGAGGTACTTAAAAGACATATAGATGGGGCACTTGGGAATATGGTTTAATGGTGGACTCGGCAGGGTTAGGTTTTACAGTTGGACTTGATGATCTTAAAGGTCTTTTACAACCTAAATGATTCTATGACAGAACAGATTCTTATTAAAACCACATGAAAGGATAAAATTTTAAAATAACTCATCATGTGTTAATTTAATGTTTCATACATATTCAAAATATGTAATCATAAGGACAGTAAGAATATTTCCTTTGGTTTTCTTTCCCTATGATTTAGCTATTCTCAGAAGGCAACATAAGCGCTCAAACATATCCAATATTGTTTTCATTGGTAGAGATCTAGCAGAGTGCATTTAAAAAGCTTTTCAACAAAAGCTAGTCTGAAATTAGCTATTTATTCTACCAGTGAGAAAAAGCCTTTTTTTTTTAAATTTCAGTTTTTACATTATGAAATCGCCATAGTGTTAGATGAACTGCAACATAATTAGTTCCGTTTTTCCTGTTGCAAAACTACAACTCTGTTAAAATACTATTTCTCCAAATACAGGACTGATTTTTAAAGAGTTTAAGATACTAGAATTGTGCAACAAAATACTGAAATCCAAAATAATTTGAACATGCACACATATTAAAATCTATATGTTGTTTCATACAAAATATTTAAATATAATAACACATTATAAAAATGCCTTGGTTTCCAAACACATGAGGTGTATTACTTATAATTATATATATAATATAATATATACTTATTTACTTATACACTCAGTTGTTTTAATTAAAGCAAAATGGCAAATGTAGGGAACGGTTTCATTATGAAGAAAGCTTCATGCCTGTATATCGGCTATTGGCTAAATGGTCAAAATGTTTGTCCTAAGCACTTTTCATAATCAGGTCTGCAGAAAATATTTAATCCCCAGAAAACTTAGAATTCTCCATTATCTTTGAGATTGGATTTCTTAGTTCTTTTGCTGGGTGTTTCAGAAGACAGCTCAGTAAAGGGTATCATGTTTGCAAAAGCTTTAATTACACTTAGACCATACTACTTCACAAATATTCTTTTTTTCATTTTTGAAACTTAACAATCCCTTTGGATTTCTTGCCAACAGAAGCATTCACAATTGGGAACAATACTTAGAGGCATTTGGAGCTTTTGTATGTAAAGCAGTTCTTTATAGCTCTCTGACTTTAAACTTGGTCATCTTTCCTTCCACACAGCCTGACAATAATTGTCTGCTGTCATTTAGAGCCTTCAGATACTCCGCAAAACTCAAGCATTAGCTTCAGTGTCCCAAATGACAGTCAGCTTTATTTTTACACATTGTCTGTTTATATAGCATTATTCCCTAGAAATACTTATTAAAATACAGAACACATTCCAAATACATAAAGAAGGGTTATTTTCTGCTTTGTTAAAGGACAAGAATTTTAAAACATTTTGTTGTTAAGCTATCTTCATAAGGTATCCTCAGATACATAGTTTCATTTTCCAGAATGATAAAGCTGAGGTAATTCTCACTCATTTTAAATCATGTTCAACTACCAAGAATGCAGAAGAACCCTTTAAAATGACAGAACTGAGCAGAGCACATTTCCATAGGGGATCAGCCTATTTGTTAAAAGAGAGCTTTATGTCATCATGCTACTGAAGCTGTTCAGAGAAAATGTTACCATATTTGTAATTTTAAAATCAAGGGTATTTTGATAGAGCATAACAGTAACAAAGCAGGTGATAAATAATTAGAGAAAATAGAAATGTCATTCTATGCAGAAACGTTGAAAGTAAGTATATGTGCTACCTTCGCAGTCTTAGGATCCCACCTAATCTTGTCCTAACGATGAGGCAGCTGAAGTTGAACGCAAGCATTTCTGACAGAACAATTCTAGAAAATTTTGTGGTTTTTTATAAGAATGTATTTTAAAAAGTGAAACTCTTCAACAACTCCACCTTTACTGAACTCTGAGGATTCAATGGCATTCTCTCCCTTATATTTTTCCTTTAGGAAAATTAAGTGACAGAATTTCTGAAATCCTACTATAATTGAAAAGCACAGAACCAGTATTACAGTAAATAATATCAAAATGCTGCCTATTTTATCATGTGGCAATCCAGAAAACAAATATATCAAAACAACAGGGGAAATGAAAAGGAGAAACATTACACTTTAATCTTGTATTAGTGTTTAATTTGAAAAGAATTGTTTTCTTTGCCTTAATAGGTGCATGCCAAGAAACACTTCTGTAGGTAGTTCAAAGATAATCCAGAAGAGCAAATATTGTGACTTGGGACACAACAAATTACGTTACATGTCTTGCAATATCAAAACATTCTGTTTGGTAAAGCACACAATCTTGCATCCAAATATATAATGCTACTGTTGTCCAGTCAAATACTTATACAGTGTTTTCTACACACACCATGGCAAAACTAATAGGCTCTTGTTAGAACCACAGTTCTCTGAGATAATTTGTCCATATCAATCCCACTTCCTTAGGAATTTGATGCCTCCACCCAAGATGCACTCTGCTCTTGAGTCTTGTCTCTGTGCTTTCTTTCTCTGATGGCACCACTTAGTTCCCTCATGTAAAAGCCATGAAGAGAAATAGTTACACAAACTAAAGACCACACAAACTAAACAGCAGACAAAATATAGTGGTTAGCAATGTTAATGAACACAATAAGGCTTTTTATCTCAGAAAAAAAACCAAAAAACCCAGAGGAAGCTCTTGGGAAAAACTTTTTGATCATGTTACAGAAGCAAACTTCAGGGGAAGAATTTCTTTCAGCCTGATAACATACCTGTTGGATTTCCTTGGTTAAAACTGTTGCAATACAGTATTTTTAATATGGAGCAGACCAGTGTCTGAGGGAGCCGGGGTTGTTTAGCCTGGCGAAAAAGAGGTCTCAGGTGGAATCTACAGCTGCCTAAAAGGGGAGCGTAGCAAGGTGGGGACAAGTCTCTTCTCTCAGGTAACGAGTAACAGGACAAGAGAAGAAGGCATCACGTTGCACCAGGGAAGGTTTAGATTGGTTATCAAGCATTGGAGCAGACTGCCCAGGGAAGTGGTGGAATCACCATGTATGGAGGTATTTAAAAGACATGGGGCACTTGGGGACATGGTTTAGCAGTGGACTTGGCAGTACTGGGTTGATGCTTGGACTGGATGATCTTTGAGGTCTTTTCCAACCAAATGATTCTATGATCCACTGTAGTGCAGGGATAAAATATTAGAATATACATTATTGGAGGGTAAACGTTCAAAAATTCTTTACTTATAAGGTAGATGATCAAACCATTTAGAGACCAGTGGTCTAGACCATAATTTTTTTCTTTGACTAGTCTGCCAGAAGGGCTGGGCACTTTCCAAGTACTTAGCTCAGACAACAGAGTTTCACTAGTAATGATGGTATAGTATTATGAATTGCACATTTGCAACCTGACATGCTGTGTTATGGGAATACATGTGTTGGCTGCAGGCTTGGGACACATCTACCACAGTCTGTTAGTACAGAACAGCACTTTTAATACCTCTCTGCTTAACAGACTTTGGCTTATATTGCAGAGTAGCCTTTGATCATATGAACTGGAATCCTTTCAGATAAAACTCATTTGGAAGATGGACTTCAGCAGCATGTGTAATCCACTCCAGCTGTTAAAAGGCACAGAGAATAATACTAGAAGTAGTTTGAAATAAAACTGATCAAAGAACATATGATGTATGCTGGATCTCCAGCACCACATGCTTTACTTTATAGATAGATGCATTCTATTGGTTTGCGTGACTTGGTAACACAGACATGACTCAAGATAGATGTTCGGCTCTTGGCACCAAGGACAGGGTGGCTAGGGCTAAAGAAGGCATTTTTAAATTTGTGTCTACACACTTGGCTCTGATTTTGTTTTGCTGGAAGACATCCATTTCTGGAAGCCTTTAGGACATCAGTTAAGCCAACATTCCAGCTCTGTGCACTATCAGAGATGAGAAGAGCCACTTACCCAACATACTCAAAAAAAGACAGAATCCACATAAAAATTTTCATTTTACATCATTGCTCAGATACAGCTCATCAGCACAAAATCTCATCTAGACCAATCTTATGCATCTGATAAAAGAAAGTATTGGAGAAAATAAAATGCCTCTAGCCACAGTCCAACATGCCAGTACTTTTATACCATTCCTTTATGATGTCTCATTGAAGGAAGTTTTTGGTTGGTTTTCCATTAAAAATATTTAATGTTCCATATTCTGTTTTAGACGGTGGGCCTTAGATATGACAAGGTCACTAATAGGATTAGGGTACCACAAAAAACCCAGTTAATTATCAGAGAAGTTGAATTAGCTGCAATGACCCAGTGAAGTACTAAGCATCACTCTATTAATACAGTTTACAAGCTTGCATATCACAGGGAGGCTTGTGTAGTTTTTGGTGTCTTCCTACTGGGGTTTCCAATCAAGTATTAAAACACTACATTAAAAATAATCTAAAAAATACTATGAAAGCAAAATTAACTATGCTATTCTAGCAGAATTATCTGCAGTCTACCAGTTGCCAGAAAAACACAGTGTATTAAACAGGTTTCTGATAGAGAGATGCTTTATGTGTTCTTCCTCTTTTTTTCTTTACAATCAGTACATTATCAGCCAATAGAAGACACATAATCAAAACTCTGGCACCTGCTTTCAGGCAGTCTTAAAATTTGCATAAATTAAGAATGAGAGTTAATTTAAAAAGTGCAGTATAAATAAGGAAGAATGTTGCTGAAATGCAACCAAATGTGCCACTTTTGGACATTTCTGTCCCAGTCTCTTCATCTGTTCCTCACACGAAAGTGCTTCTATAAATACCATTATTTTTATAATCTGACCCTAAATCTTTTTCAGTGCTACTGTGTCATTTTTGTGATTAGGGGAACAGCCCTTCACATGCCATTGTATATGGTGTGGCACCGGAGGCTCATGCATAAGAGAAAAGTTCCAGTATTCTGGTCTTGGTTCCTTTCTCCTCGCTCCTCCCCCATGGCTCCCATGCCTCCACCCCTTCAACTGCTCTTCAACACTGAGCTAATAGTAACCACCTTAGCACACTACTCAGCTCTCATTCTTGGATCACAGTAGCCTAATTAGAGACTTCTATTTTATATGCAAATTGGAATTGGGGTTTTTTTCACATCTCCTATACACATCATTTAACATTAATCTCTGCTGAATTTCATCAGATGGTTTGTCACCCAACTACTCAGTATTTCAACGCCCTTATTTGCAGTAATATTTCATTTCTCTACAAATAATAATTTTCATAATTCACTAAGATACAACCTGTAAATAGCTGTACAGCTGTAAGAAAAAACCCAAACCAAAAAACCAAACAACACTCCTGATCTCTTTTTCCCTATATATAAAGGACCAACATGTAGAACCCGAAGGTTTGGGTTTTTTATAAAAAAAGGCAAACAAAAAAAACCCTGATGATGGCCTTTTTTCTTATATATACAGGTCTACCATTCCCCTACTGTCACTATCATAAAAAGAAAGAACTTTCAGAAATATATTTACCACAAGAAATGAAAATAATATTGATCTCCCTCAAACTCAGTCAAGCCCTTAATCACTTCTGATATTATCAATTATGATAGGATAACATTAATTTTCCTTCAGAGATCTCAAGAATCATCAGAACATATTCTTACAGGGTAAATATAACCAAACAAAACTCAATGTAACAGGTCACATGGAAAATTATTAGGGCTTTTATATAAACTTGATTTACTTATACACTTGCCAAAAGCTATTTGCTGCTTAATGAAGCTGAGCATGTTTTCTCCTCTCATTCATGCTAAGTGACATACCATTTAAGAAATTACTTTTCCAGTGAGAACAGAAGGCACTGAAAACATTGCCCAGTATAAGGGGTCAGATGAAAAGTACTGTGTTAGAGCTGGTCAGAAGATGCCCTAGGAAACTAGGTTTCAGGTGATGGCTGGTACAGAGATACATATTTAGAAAAATGGAAAATAAAAGAAATTCAGGAGGAATTCAGACAAAATTGGTTGCTACAGTCACAGAGGGGGCAGAGATATTTTTATGCTGGAAAACAAGAGGTTCTAAATCCTGTTTCTAATGTATTTAATTAAGAAAGACTGAATAGACAAACAGGTCTGTGGTAGTGAAAAATCTGATACACATTGATGTCCCTAAGGGCAACAGTTTAAATGCTGGGCAACCAGAAATGCTTAAAGGATGAACAATATTTTTGTTGTAAATTAACTTTCAGCTATTTTTGTTCTCTGTTTGCAGGAGAACTACAGAACTATTTTGTTTGCTTTAGAAAGTAAATAATAATATTACTAAAATGATTTTGTCTTAGCATTGCATTTCAACTTAAATGGATGCACGGTCTTCGTGTTTTTCCCTTCCCCATGTGGCAATATTCCATGATCTGGAAATCACAGGCTAAACTTTTATATGTTCATAAGACTAAGTTACACAATACAATATAAAATGCATTCATTTAAATCCTACTCACATTAGGGAACAGGAATTTATAACAATGCTTCAGCATTTGCTATATTCAAGACAGCCTGGATGAGCAAGGTGGTGAGGTGGTCTCATCTGTCATTTCTAGAGACATGAAGTCTCTGAAGCCACAAAGCCTATGAAACTTAAGATAGAAGACAGCAGGAAAACAAAAAGTGACAATTCCTATTTTCATGTGGAAAGTTAGTGAGTATACTTTTTCATACGAGTGTCTGGGCATTTGATGCCCTTGCCAGGAAAGCAGAGGAATGCTTTTGATACATTCACCAGTCCTAGATCAGAGTTTGATAGACACTTCAGCCATCTCTCATTTTACATTCTTTTTGTAAAGGTGTTTTTTTGGTTGAGAGTCTGTGATTGCAGTGAGTATCCATCATCCACAGAAGATGAGTGAAACACATGAAAAGCCCCTTCAGTGAGTACTCCCTAAGGAGTTTCTATACGAAAACTTGAGATAGCAATAGTTATAGCATGAAGAACAGTCATGTCCTTCAAGCAGAAACAGTCTCAAACCTATCAGAGCAGAAACAATCCGAAAGTCAAAACTGATATTCACAACTACTGATGGCTTCATAGGTGGGGAAAAAAATCCCACAATAGAAAAGGCATTCTTATGAAACACTCATATTTCACTGGTGTGAGAGTGTGCCTGGACTATTCAGGCTTGCACAGCCATGGTTGGCACCAAAAGCCTAGAGCCAGAACCCAATGTAATACAGACTGCACTTTCCAGAAAAAGGAGCAAAATCAGTTTTAGAAGAAACAAAACTTAGATCAACAAAGGAGTCATGAGAAGAAAAAATGACACAATACAACAGATAATGAAACTACAGTCAACAAGGAGCAATATAATGATACTATATAATATGAATAATCCATTGGTGACAAGAACTACAAGAGTGATGCACAAATGCATGGCCAAGAGTACATTATCAATACTGCAGGGGGTGCAAATCTCTAGCTTGTTGCACAAATGCATACATGTGAACGAAAAATTAAACTAAAGTAATTTTTTGTTTTATATAAAGTTTTTGACAATTTTGTCACATCATCCCACACACAAAACTTTAGTTCTCGCCAGCATGGAAACAATAACATCTGTAACATCATTTAAGGATTAATACAGCAAGTAAAAACTTAGAGTTCTTTCTGTCATCTAAACAATGACATATGTAGCTTGAAAACAGTGTCATACGTAGCTTAAAAAAGAACACTAGTCACTGATTAACTCTACTAATGCAGGATTTGGAAATTAACTCAGGAAGAAATCTGTGTGTACACCAGGTGAACTTTGATTACAGGGAAATATGATGAGACATAAGGGTGTTTCAACTTAACACATCCCACTTCTCAATTGTCCTAGACGGATTCACATCCATAAGAAAGTCTCCTCCATGAAAACCTAACAAGCAATAGGAAAAGCAAACCTGCAAGTTTATCAGGGATTTCATACACTAAGTTGAGATCTCAGTGTCAATTTTTTGTTAGGACATTTGCAAAAGGTTTTAGAGACTTTCTTTACCTGGATGCAGGAGTACAATGAAACTGTCTACTGGATAGTCAGCCTCTGAGTGCATGTTAAGAGAGTTCAAAGACAAGCCCTCAGTTTAAGCCAACACACAGTCCAGCATAAGTAGCAATCTAATGGAAGAACACATGACCACCACATATGGCCTTTAAATCCTTTTAAACTTGTATCTGTAAGCTTTAGAGTCTATGGAGATGCTACTTGTTAATACTCACTAGACATTCAATGGATGTCATGCTTAGTAAGAGCTCTTGTACTGTTAGTAATTATAATTTGAGAACTAGAAGAAAGAAAACATGGGCAGAAAAACTAAGAACCAGGATTGTCGTTCTTGCAAGTTAATTGCAAGGTCTCTTGGTGCTTTAGGATTAGTGGGAGTATACACTTTTAACAGCTTGAGCATCTTCAGAAAACTTATTCTGAGTGGGCAAACCTTTTTTGTTTGTGCTGGATCCAAACAGATAAACGAGCAGTAATCTCAGTATTGTCATCAAATTCTGATGTCTCCCATCATAAACCCTGGGTAAACTTTTTGTGAAGATCCTTGGCCAGTGCTGATACACTTAGCAGATGAATATCCATATAGTGACGAAGTAAACCAGATCCAGGACTTAAACTCCTGTGCAAAACTGTGATAACAGCACATCTCCTTGTTCATGTAAAGCGAGGCTGATTCTGCAGAAGATGCAAGAGATATTTAAATACTGCCCCCAGTCTCCAGTATGGAGACACAAAACTAGTTTTGTGAAGCCACAGTCCTATTCTTGTGGACTATCCACCACAGTAGTTATGCCTACCTTTCTTTAACTTGTGGGTTTTTTTATACAAACTGGGACTACAAATTGGCACTTGCTGACAAATCGCTACTTATTTTTACCACACATTGATAAATATGGAAATGCTTTGAATGATCAAGGCCAGCATCTCTTAGGTGCACACAAAGATTGCATGAATTTCATCAGCTACTCTTACCAGCAAAAAGAACAGATTCTGGGATACAGCATTATGTAGGTATATGACATCACAAAGCCAGCAAATCAAATTATTTCTGAGAAAGTCTTGGGATAGACTGATTTTAATTGTAATCATATCAGAGCTGCATATTTTTGATGGCAGGGAGTACAGCTTTGCTCTGAAATACATCTCACTGACATGGAAATCGACTTCCTTTGTTCCTACAATGTTCCTAAAAATGACTGTGTGGAAAAGTTAAAATCTTTTGAATTCCTAATTCATCTAGGGCAACTGACCTCTAAGAAGACACAATGTTCACCATTTCCCTTCTGGCTACTTCATTCTCCCTCATAGTTTTTATCATTTTCTACTCTTGGGTCTTTATCACTGGAATCTACTTTCTCAAAAGACTTAACACAATCTGAGAAGAATGTGTTTCAGCTATGCTGAAATATGAAAATTCATAAAAATTTTCATATATTAAACACATGTTAACACATACTTCTAAAGAAAAAAAGAGAGCTATCCTATCATTATTCAGGGGAAAATGTCTGTAGTCTTAAATGTAACCTTTACTACTTTATGCATATATACCTTCATTTAAAGAGTACCTACAGAAGAATCAGGAGTGTTCTTTGAGGAGCATAAAGCGTGTCTTGTGAAAGGGTGGTTAATGGAATTAAAAAACCCCTCCCATCTTGTTCCAGAACTGCTTTACATCTAAATTTAAAATTTAAAACCAGCACTAACAAAGTATTTCGAACAAGATTTCTTAAAACTAACTACCACAGGAGGCAACCATTTGACTTTATTCTCTACACTGGAGTATCTGTCTCGTGCCACAAATATTATAGGAATGAAATGTTCTGGCAATGGCTTTCTTGTGCATATTACTTTCATGAATTAAGGACCTGCTACAAAATCAATTTCTGGTCTTGACATGAGATGCATGCATATGTCTACATGAAAAGTATATAGGAAAGCATATAAAAAACCCAACACAAAACAAATTCCTTTCTGCTGTTGATTTGCAAATCCTAGCAAACCAAGTATTTTTTTTTAGAAATCTGTTAATGAGCAGTCTTCTCATTCACTGAGTCTTCTACTATAATAACCACCGTTCACCACATCATATATTTCCTTTGTAATGGCAGAATGCTGAAATCAAAAAGACAATCTCTCACGGTACTATAAACCATAAGAGGATACTGTTGACAGAAATCTATAGGCACATCATGCAAACTTTCCCTAATCTGTCAAAGTCATAAATTTCTCTTTATTCTTGAAACAACATCCATGTTGTTCATCAAAACCAGTGCTGCCTGATACGCTTGCCGGGCCCTATGCACACAAAAGCATTTGGCTTGGAAGACCTCTCCTTTAGGCACATACTATTATGGTAGATGAGGAACAAGGATGAAATCTGACACCGCATTTTTGCTAGTTTGGAAAGCTTCTTGCTCACAGGATGAATAATTCTGATGAGAACAGAAGTCTAGGGAAAGTTGAAACAATGACACCTTCTCAGAAATGTGCTGCAATTTCTATATTTACTGTTTTTATCTGTTCCCGAAGTGTTTTAAAACCAGCAGGTATTGAAAATGAAGTGACATTGCTTTAACTGGTGTAGAGGAATGACAAGAATGCAGATGGTAGTATATCCATTTATGCATTCTCTGAAAGCTTCTTTTATGAAGCAGTAGATCATGGGATAAAAGACCTTCTAGAAGAGTTTTCAGGGGGGAGACCTGTGATGGTATCTAGGTAAGGCTACCTATTGAGTGTTCTCACTTTGGGAACCTAAGCACCTATGACAAAAATCTAGGGAAGGTAAGTTTCATGACACTTCGTTTCAGACTGATACAGATGCTGTGGAATTGTAGTGGTGATTGGTTCCACACAATTCTTCCTAACCTTGGTAAGGTGCAAGAGACTAGTAAGGGTACTTGTTCTCACTTCTGCCGTAACTACTCCTCATTCATATGCCTACAGTAGTGTTCTACCTAAGATATAATTACATGAATTAACAAAACCAACACACTGGTTTTCCTCATAAGTTATTTTGAGCTGCAAAAGAGGTTAATCTACCACCTTTTCTAGAATATATGCAAATGCTAAGAGACTTATTTATTTGTCATAGTAATTATTGCTCTCTGTCTGATAAAGTACCTCCTTTGCCATTTAAGAAAGCAGTATACTTTTTTAAGGACTATCAGAACACATGAAAATTACAACTCCTTTAAATATAATTCAACAATCCACCAAGTTAAATCATATTTTAAAAGTGGAGCTATTATTTTTGCATATTTCATCAAATTAACTCCCTTAATATTTCATGCTTAAACAGGGGAGGGATAGTTGTGAAGCAAAATAACTGAATTAAGGTGCATGGGAAAAGATTCTGTTCTCTCTAGAACTAATATTCCAGTGACTTGCTTTCTATTTTCTCCTCTCTCCTCTTTCTACTCAAATCAGCTAGGAGAGCCTTTCAGATGTTAAAACTACCCCCTATATTTACTGCAAGGATACTCAATCTCCCGGTTTACCAGTTGCTATTCAGAATACATATGTACAAAATAATACTTTTTGATATCCAATATATATCTGTCTTGGCATCTTCCAGAAGTGCCTTGTTTCATATAAGTAACATGTGTTGCAGCTTCAGAAATTAAATCAGTTAAGGTGTTTGAAGCGGCCTGACTTCCATCACAACCTCAAAAACCCATTACGTGAACAAGACAGGACAGCTACCAGAAACAAGTAAAAGAAGGGATTTTCCCCCAACACTTTAAATAGCTCTGACTTTGAACAATAAAATTCTTCCTCCACACTTACATCCTGGCACAACTGAGACTAATGAGTAACCCATCCTTTGATGCTTCCTAGGATCTCAAGCACTTAAACACCAGCTAAGTAAGAAAAAGCTGAAAATTCAGAACAGGTCTCCCAAGCAGGTGACAGATTCCTGTGACTAGTAATCTTGCAGTAAGTTCCTAAACGTAAAATTATTTCTTATTTCCCAACATTCCACTTTTCTTTGTTCACTGAACTCAGTTTAGTACGATGAAGCCAGAAATACCAGCTTTCTTCCTCTTCAACATTAACAAAATGTCAGTGGAATTGGATTTCTTATATTAAAGGAAAAAGAGTGTGGTTTAGGGTTTTTGTAATATTTTTTAAATAGTTTTGGAGCAGTTCTCTGATCATCTTGAATATACCACTAAAAAATTTTGAAAGCCTTCTTTCTTTCTTTTCTTTCTTTCTTTTATTCCAAGACCAAAGTCTGAACACTGGATCTATCCTAATAAATCACGCTCCCCTTGATAAAATTCAGGATAGAGGAGTCCATGAATCTTAGATGACAAAAATAAATTTTGATCATGATGATGTGATAACTTTGACTGATGCAGATACATGCACTCACTGTGCAGCGACTTGCTTGCAGTGGGTTTGATACTAATTGAAGAGGAATAAATTCTCACCATTTACACACTGCGAAGTCACGTCTACATCAGATATTATACAGTCATTTCCCTTCACAAGATTTTAGAACCACTCTTAATTCTCTTTGCACAGCTGAAAATGAGTATGTGAAACAGCACAGTGGGTTAAGCAGTCACAATGAGCAAGCAATATGTCAGACTGACCTAACAACCAAATGACTGATACTAACAACCAAATAAAGAACCAGCTACACAAACTGTGCTATCAGATCCAGGCCAAAATCCGCCCCCCCCAGTACCCATCTTTCACTCCACTGAAAAATAAAACTGACACAAATTGCTGAAGTACTTTTCATGAGTGGACTTGGATAAAGCGAATGCTGTTATAATGCACATTACTTTGAAGGTAAACTTCAGTATTTATTGTTACCACTATTCAAAATCAAAGAGCTTATAATGATTTTGAGTACCCATGACTTCATACTATCCCCTTAAGACAGACAATATTGAAAAATATGGATGTGCATTTGATCTCAAAAGCAGAAGGACACTACATATATTTTTTGTTATGAAAATACAACTCAGTGTTCATCACAGTCCTGCATCTGTCTTCACGTAGCAAAGTAGAAATAGATTGAATTACACAGGTTTCTGGCATCAAACAAATCCTGCTGAAGTCAGCTTAGGCTGAAGGTAAACCGTACTTGTAAAAATAACTAAAATTCTATTTTAGATGCATAAATATGGATCTAATAATTTTACTTTAGACACTTTCCTCTCTCCCCTATGATACACTTCAAAGCAAGAAATAACGTGGTTTTTTAATGTAACATTTCTGTAATTCTCCAAACAAAGAAATTCAGTGTGGAAAAGCAGTAATACTGTACCTTGATTTCTTCTATTTCGTCTGGCACTATCTTGTATGCAGATATAGTCCCACCCAACCTGAAATCAGGAGAAGAAAAATGTTCTCAAAATCAGTAACAGAAAATACAATATGTTAAGAGTGTCATGACTTGCTCCAAAACACAATATTCCTTCTACCAATTTAGAGGTAAAACCCAGTAAGTCTCAAATCAAAAGCAAAAAAACTCCTTTCTTTATGCAACAAAAAATCTTTGTGATTAACATAAATACTAGAAACAAGGTGTCCATCACCTTAACAATTAAGTCAACCAAGCAGAATTACCATTACCAGGATAGTATTTCTTATATTAATGGCCATCAGCAATCATATTCTATGATTTCTTGTTGATTGTCTAAGGCATATGGATGAGTTTAAATATTTGAAGCCTGATGTGCTTTGCACTGCATATTTCACTATGCTGCTATACAGTCTGAAATGCATCCAAATACAATTCTACAAATAGGAATTTTTAAATTAAATGTGCATATACAGACATCACAAATCACACGGACTCTATGGCCTCCATGTTTGAAAAATCTCTGCAGTTAATGATTGGTAATAAAAAGTGGGTAATGAGCAACAGCTGGCATTGACACGGAAAAATAGAGGGTTTTGTTCCACATGGAACTCACTGAAATGACTTTTTAAAATCCTACAAAAATCCTGGTAAAGAACAGTTCACATACTGAAGATTCGTGAATAGTATGTACTATAAATGGTGGTAAATATTACATTTTCCCCAGAGACATGCAGACATGGCTACTTTTATTTCATGAAGCAGTGACATCAACAGTGACAATTCAGACCTAAAAATATAAGTGCACTAATGACCTCCTGCTGGCTCTGCACAGCAATACTATTCATTTTCTGGATCCTACAAAAATGGAAGTCACATAAGAAACTATTTTTTGTAAACCAGTAGACACCTATCAAATGTGTATTTGAATTATCTCCCTATTACTGGAATTTTTCTTTCCAATTGTCAGCATTTCTACACATACGTATTTTCTTATATCTTGAAATTATTATAAATATTGTTTGCTCAAGTGAAAAAAGGAAGAAGAGAATAACACAGAAAATACATTACGATTTTCCATGTAAGTCCTGCCTTTCCATATCTCTACAAGCAAGTCACTCTTGTAAATGAACTGTTTGAAGGCTTTACACAGAGGATTAAGTCTGCACAGGAAAAGTCTGAAGTCCATCACTGCTCCAGGTAACATCAGCTACGATTTCTGAGGTAGAGACAGGGTTCAGATATCACAACATCCAAATTCATCATGGACAGAGAGTGTAGCAATTGCTCTCTCCCTCTGCAACTTCCATTGCTGCCATTCAGTAAGTGAGCTTAAAGTTGGAGGGAAACTTCTTTTGCCAGTGCAAGTACAGACATGAGTTTTTATTTTTCATGGCTTTTGTTCAACTGGTGTTTCTAGGGAGAGCTACAAGAAATTGGCTTTAGCATCATGACGAAAGACTGCTTCATCACCCCGTGACAAGTAACGGCTTAGATGGCACATTAACATTACACCTGACCAGTCCTATTGCTACTAGAATGAGGCCCATGAGAGAGAAACTTTTATGTACTACTTTCAGATCCATTCCTGCCTGCACTTTGGAGTACCCAAAAAATTAACTTCATTGACTTTCTACCCTCTAGCAAAAGGAGAATACAGAATCTCTGCTGCCAGCAACATGGAATTCCACCTGGCAGATTTCTTTATTGGCCACCCTTGGCACAACTACTAAGCACTTTCCTGGAATATCAGAAAAAAAAAAAAATCAAAATAATTTACTCAGTAAAGTCATCTGACTTGCTTAAACCATTAATTAACATCACTATGCAAATAGTTCTGCAAAGTTTTGTGTCAAGAGTTTAACACACTGAATCTCCAAGCTGCAGTTCAAATGGTACCACTTTTTGAAAGTAAAATGTCAGTTACCACAATTCCACATTTTTGAAAGAGAAAGACATATTAAAAATTGTTACTGTTTAAATAAACAATCTCTTACTGATAGCTTCAGATCACATATCTCTTAAGCCATTTACAATCCTACACTGACACCTTTATTTTAAAAATCCATATTACAAACATAAACAATGACAAATTTGAAGCTGAAAGAGAATCAGAGAACATTAATATACAATTTTAGCAATGCCTCAGATTTGAAACGAAGTTTTTAAGGAAGTCTATACTTCCTTCATCTCAGAACATTAGATTTCACTCAATCTTATAACTTCTGAAAGAGATCCACCACAGCAGATTATAGTAACAGATTTAACTGACAAAGGACATAAAAAAGACATTTCGTTTTGTGTATAAAGTTTGGCTGTGAGTTTCACAGAACTTTAAAGGCACATCACTGGGAGGATGCAGCTAACACACTGTGAACTCTTCTACTGGTCAGAAGTATGATATGTAAGAAACAGAACTTTTGTTTTACTATATAATAATGCGTACATAAGAAAAAAAAGATTTAAGCTACCTATTTGGCAGGCTGTGAGTAGTGAACAGTAAGATACAGACAAAATTTAAAACCACTCAACTTTTGTTTGCAAAATATCTTTCTTAGTTTCAATGTCATGCAAAAACTATTATGCTGTACCATTCACTCACCAAAGAAACTAAAGAGGCAGAACCAGTTGTGAAACGTTGCATACTCTTCACCCAAAACCCATAAATACCAGTTTATTCCAACTTCAAGGTAAATGCTCTGAGAAATTTGAAAGTGATTAATTTGGTGCTACCACATCACTGTTACAAATCTCCAAGTCTGAAATGTAAGGGACTAGACAACGTGACAGACACACAAGTTACAGAGAAAAACAAAAACATTGTGATGATTGGTCAGAAAAAAACAACAAAATCAAGGCAAATTGAAAATCAATGCAATAATGGATGTGTCCAACTTGAGGAAAACTTTATATTTCAAGTGTTTCTCTGAATTACATTTAAGTGTAACCATCAATTGTGGCCTGTCCGGAAGCTTGCTTTGTCATTGTGCAAATCCTTGATTTGATTACTGACATCGGAAAGAATAGAGACCAGACAATTACACACAGGAGATTTCAGCTACAGGATGATACACAGAGTATGACAGAGGGCTTGCATGCGGCATGTTTTTTTACTTTGTTGAGAAAAACCTTGTTTTTTTAAGAATATTTTACAGTACCATTCTTAACCACAATGTTTCAAGAAGTAACTGTGATCAGAAGAGCAAAGAACCAGCTAGCATGACTGGGTATACAATAATTACAATGGGCTTTGCATGCTAAAATATAATGCAGCAAATATTGTGTCAGAATGGCCACAATTCAGATCACTAGGAGCCCAATTTTTGTGCAGATTCACTCTTTGTCTTTCACATGTTTTAGTTTTTTTACATATTTTATTATACTTCTCTCCAGTCGAACAACTCAACATCCAGCATCTTCCAATATAAATAGCATTTTCTCTCTGATAATACACACCCAACCAAGAGCAAAGCGAAATATACAGCCAGCTACTTCCAGCACACTGAAAAGATGGTCACAAACTTCATCTAGAGAGACCTAATGTGCAAAGTCTCTCTCTCAAACTGCAGTATTTTCGCACTATAACAAGCCATGCTATTTAACAGTGAAATTATTTTAAATACTAGTTATTTTTAATGTTTCACTTGTATATGCAACAGATAATCTCAAATGTGCCACAATTTATACTCAAATTTTGATAGACATCAGTCTTATCAGCTCTGTATCATACCTTGCATGTAATACAGATAGCCCAATTCTCTAACCTCTTTGCAAAAGAGAAACGAAATTATTCCGAGATGTAGAAATAAGAGCTGACACAATAATAATGAAGAACAACACCTTATACTGGGCTAAAGTGGTGAAGGCCTTTGAGGGAAGGATCAGAAAAGATAAGATAGAAAATCCATAAAAATAATCAGGAAATAATAAATATAATTATTTTTACCAGAGGTTTTTAAAATAACAGAAACTAAGTGCCTTTATTATCTTTTCAGACTGGGTTCACAAAAGTTCACAAAAAGGATTCAGGAGAATGTGAAAAACAAGGTTTCTATAGCAACCTAAGAAATTAGCAAAATACAGGAAATAAACTGAACTAAGGCCAACACAGTTGTATTGGAACAGATGGATGCTTTACTACTTCACAGATTAAAGCAGAATACCATGGAAGAGGGAAAACTACACCCAAGTTAAGCAAAGTTGAAAACCAGGAAGAACTGTGCTCAAATGGAGACAAGAAACAATGAACCACAGCTCGAATGAAAAATACACTCAAGACAAAACTAAAAGAGAAATAAATTACAGCTCTGTTACATTATTTTAACAAGCTGACCTGTTTGCTGTTTGTGTTACTTCCCAAATAATGCAAGTTGGACTTCTGGCTGTTTTCCCCTGTGCCCCTTTACATATCCATGTTCAGATGGACTCATTGGAGTATTATTGCAGAGCTACATTTTGTGCAAGACACTTGTGCACTTGGACTGAATCTATACAGGTCAGCTTTTATAATTTGAATTCTGACCAAAGATATGAACACAGTCTTTATATACAAGCCCCACATTCAGGGACTGCCATAAGAAGCTGAGCTATTGATTCATCCGTTAACTTAATAAATGAGTCATACTAGATGCAATGAAGTAAATTTTCTAAAAATAGCTTGTAGCCAGCTTGGCTGCTGTCATCTGCTGAATTTCTCCAACGCCACTTTAATTAACATTAATCCTTCTTCAGATAGATCACTGTCTAAACAATATCAAGTTGTCACTAAGCCTCCCAGTGAAACTCTGCTTCATCTTTTAATGAAAGCAAAACTCAAATTCCTCCACTTGGCATTTTTTTTCCAGATCCATCTCACAAATATATTTGTTACCTGCCATCAGGATATTCAGTCTTTTGATTGATTTATAAACCAAGCAGATTATTCAGGAGAGACTGTTCTTGGGAGCAGACCAAATGACTGGGAGCCAGACTGGCTATTTCTAAGGCTACAGGCATGCTCATTTTATTACAGGTTACTGAATGAATACTTGCTACAATACTTCTCCTGCCAAAGCAAACTGACCAAGTCAGCATCCTTAGCCTACTCAACTGGACTACCTTGATGTTGACCCCTGTGATATCAACAAATCAACCGGCCTTGGATCCTCACATCCTCACAAAGTATTCCAAGGAAAGACGTAGCAGGATTTGAAAGCATTTGAAAGCAGCTTTTGTCTCCACTACCTGTAAGATACATTAAAAGCAGACACAGAGCTCCTTTAATTGATAACTAGTTTCTACTGACCTCTGAGAAATTGTTAAAGCACCCTGAGGGAGGTAATAAGAAAGCTGCTATTCTGGGCTCCCTTCCTACACAACAGAACACCGGCAGCTACAGCAAGCTGGGCTGCAGCTCCTATTGCTGGCTGCTCGCCAGCAATGAACTGGGCAAAACAGCTTCCAAAGAGGATCCTGGTGACAGCTTTACTTACTCGAAGGTGTAAAATGATTTGATGAAGATCCACCCCAAGTATTTTGTTTCTTTCTGGGGTTTGATTATTATTACCATTATTATTATTATCATTACTATTACTATTATTATTTTAATGGATTCAATAATTAGATCCTTGAAAACTTACTTCCCTCCTCCCCCAGTCTCAGGCTAACTTCAACACGCTGTACGGACAAACCTCACAGAAATCAAATTATTGCAGACATGCCCTCTGTCAGTTCATGTCTCTCATGAACAACAGCTCTGAGATTAAGACATCAAATGTACAGGATTCGCCCTCTGCCTCACCATGTCCCAAAGATTCTCTGCACACACAAAAAAAGAAGAGGGAGGCAATAAAAATTTTTATCCCCTACCTTATCACTGTTTTAAGGGTAACAAGTATACCACATTTTCTGTTGCTTTCAGGATTTTCTTTTTCCCAAGAAAAGCAACAAACTACATGAAAACATAATTTTTACAGAAGAAAGCCATGTTATTTTTCTCTTTCACTCTTCAAAGTTGGTTTGTTTTTTTGTTTTTTTCTTTTCTTTTAATTTTACTATAGGAAAAGCAAACTAAATCAGAAGAGGATAATTTTTCAGACACTTCCAGCAGGAAAATATTATCACCTCAACAGTCTATTAATGGAAGAGAATAGGACAAGGATCTTCGTCCTCAACATATGTCAGAAACTAGGGATGAGGGCATATGTAGGTCATTTGGCAATCCCAGGACCAGGAGTCACTCTTCCCTTCTAGCAGAATTAATCTGACTTGATTTAATTTTGGAGAGGAAAGCTGGAGCTGTTATAAAGTATATGAATTTAACATACACACCTCTGTGTAGTTATCCAGGTCCACATGAGTTCAGAGCTTAGTGTAGTTTTCTAGGGGGTAGCTTTACCTCAGCACAGGGGGCACAGCCCTATATGACAGTTTGTGGTAACACTGCTGTCAGCCAAAGGACAGCTCAATAGATGGACTGCCTCCTCCTGAAAATGTTTATCAGTTTGCTTACTGCCTAATAAAGATGCACAAGGGGAACAGGAAGGCACCATCACCAAGAAGTTTTGGGCTTGCAGGCATGGTCACCCAAAACAAACAAATTGGATAAAGAGAACACTTAGAATACATGGACTTTTCAGTGGTGCAATTTTTTTTTATCTCAGCATGGGGAGGTGCCTTCTGTGCAAAATCAGGAGGAACACTGAGCTTCCATGCGAAGCAAAAACAATTTAAGTTTTGATTTTCACTAAAAGAATTAATTAATAATTGGTCAAAAGTCCATTCATCAATACTTGCATGTTTCATGGTAAGAATTTGAAGCACGCAAATAGCAAATATTTTAATACCTTTGAATAAAATGAAATTGAGTATAAAAAATATGGATATTTATAACATCAAGCTCTTTTTTAGGATTTTAGCATTTAACTGGTAAGTAAATACTTCATCATTTGTAATAGACTAGTTCTACCAGATTATAGCAACTGAAACGGTCTGAGAATAAAGTACTGAAGACTAATTCTGCACTTAGGATTTTCATTACAGATTCAAAATTGTATTTATAATTAAAACTGACTTATAAAGTCTTCCCAAATGCCAGCAGAATCTAAAAATGCTCTTGCCATGTGGACCAACAGCAAAAGAGCCCACTTCTGTGCAGGATGCATGTGTGTTTATAGTGCAGAGGAATGATTGTACTATGCTCCATCTGATTGGTAATCTAAATATGGAAATCATACATTAAATCAAACAGACAGAAATGTCAGCTAGATTTAAGTAAAAATGTGTTCAGTGACTTTGAAAGTTCCCACTGGGGCATCAGATGCTTGACCAGCCAGCTCATTAAACAACATGAGCAAGATTTGAAATTTCCTGAGAGAAAAAATAAGCAGAAGCAGACAAAAATCATTATCACAGAACCAGTAAAACTCTCACCATTTAGACAAAGAAATATATATTTAATACCCATGTTGGGATTTAGTCAGTAGACTGAGGACTTTAACACACTGTATGAAAAGAAGTATTTCTAGTAAGTGCCAAGACAATAATAAATGCTGATCTTACCTTGTCCTATAGGAAATATCATGGTAGGGCAAAGCATGTATTTGCATTTTTTCCAGCAAGTACATACCTAGGAGAGATACAGAGCATTTGCATATATATTGCTAGCAATTGCCTGTCAGAAAATCCTCACCCACCTTTTGGGTGCTGGAGAGTGACCTTTTGCCTACCTTGGAAGGCACTGCAAATTAAAGGATTTAGGCGATATGATAAGGATTGCAATGATCCGCCTGGAAATGAAAGATTTCACTGGTAAATTACCATAGCACCTTGTAGAAACCTATGCAGGCAGATAAAGCTATTTTTGCTGACACTTCTACCGTTTCAGTTGAGCTCTATTTGCTCCTACCCAAACATAGAAGAGAGACCATCTGAATCAAGTATTAAGAAGATTCCTTCTGTGAGAATAAGTTGACCCACAACTAGTAGAACCGCAGAGGTAATTTTTGTATATATTAACATTGTCTACCTCCCCTATGGACTTTTAAATGAATTTTAAAAATATTGCACTTTCCCATGAACCCTTCAGGCTTTTTCCATGTATATGCTGCTCACATTCCACTACCATACTATAATTTTCTTTCCAATAACTTTAGTGCATATTTCCTCTTCCATTTTTAGACACTTGAGCATGTGAACATGCTTGTAAAGCATGGTTAGACACACAAAGTCCATGTGCCAGCTTATGCCAAGGTTAAAAAAATTAAGTGTTTATTTTAAAGAGAGGAAGTTTGACTGAGATACATAAAACCAGAAAGTGGGACCAGTAATAGAGGAACACTTGATGTTGGAGAACAGGCTGGAATGAATTGCAGACCACAGGTTGAAAAGAGCAGTCAGAGCACTTTCTATGATTAGGCAAAAAGACATTCAGAGAATATCTTCATTCCAAAAAAATCAGTAACAATTAAAGGTGAGAGCAGGATGATTCAAAGTTGGAAAGAATAAAATGTGGAGAATATGTGGGAATGGTCTGATCATTCCAGATTCTAGATAAAATTTTTTCTTTACAATTCATATCACAGGGGTTATGGATGACCACCAGAACTTTTAAATAACTTGTTTAAAAAAAACCCCCAAAATATATAATACAATGAAATTACAAGGATGACAGAGGAGTCTCAGAGACTAGCAACATCCAGAAAGGCTAACAAACTTGTTCACACAATACTTCACCTTCTGGAAGCTCTAACGCCTCATTTTGCTCCACCACATTCCAGAGAGACGTTAACTATGATTATGATCCAGCATACAACTAGTGGCAGTCTTGTTATGTCCATATTTCTCCAGACAGTTAAATTCAGAAGCAGAATTTGCTGGTTTTCTTCTTTCTTCATACATCAGTGTGTTCACATATATACACATATATTGCCCTGTGTGGCCTAAATGGGTCAATTAAACTGTGTTTAAAATAGTGATCTGACTCAAAGGGAGTTTTCTTAGTGTATGCTCTGTGCTGGGGAATGCGCAATGGAAAAAGAAAAATCTGTTTAGCCACAGAACGCAGTCGTAGGAATAAAACAATACCACATGTGATCTATCTGTCTTCACACCTAGAAGGAACTTTCTATAAACAAACAGTATTACTGACAATACTGCAAGTGAGATTTTATTGCATGTCTCACATAGATATCGCCATTCCAGATAATTTACCGTTACTTTTGAAGTCGTCATCATCCGTATTTTACAGCTGCTTGTAAAATATGCCAGAATGCTTCAAACTTAAAATACTGAAAAGCACTTCTTTGTTATTCATATATTATTGGCTATGGGTTTTTAGAACTCATTTTTGTTTTCTGTAGTTGTCACTCCCTTTTTCTTTGCATCTGATCATTTAAATGTCAACAAAAAGTTTCTAGATTAATTTAAAAACCACTTGATGTCTCTGCTATTCATGTCACAACACATAAGAACTTGACTCTTTCAATATTCAGAAACATGGGAGGCTGTGGATATGTTGATCTTTGACAACTTAAGAAGGCTTTGATTAAATCTATTCGCACATTTTTTTCCATTCAGGTCCCAAGAATAATTTCTATTTTTAATTTTTAAATACTTTGCACAAACATAATCCATTGGCAAAATGTAACTATTTACTCCTCGTTATTTGCAGCTTTAATTTACCTTGTAAGTCACTATCAGCTATGTTCTCCATTTACTCTATATGATGTTCTCTTAAAAGCAAAAATAATAGTTAGATAGAACAATCCCCTCTGCTTCCATCTTCTGAAGCCCTTCTCTCTTTTTACTGCTCCCCCTATAAATATGACTTTAAGATAAGACTGCAAGGTTACTGAGTACACCACAGTACTTACTATCACTTTCCTTTGTGTGACAGTGACTATAACATGCCCATAACTTCAACATGCCTCCAGCAATTCCCGAGCTGAAGAACATGGACAAAGCAGAGATTTGATCTCTTCCTCAGTTTCTGCTCCAACACAGGAGTAAAAACAGATAAGGTGAATCCTGGAGCTTACATTTGTGTAAAATTAGTAACTTCCTTGACCACTGGCATGTTTATTCCATGTCAGGGAGGCCTGGTCAATTTGTCTAGATAAATACAGCAAAAGTGACAGGAGGAGGGTATCATATCCAAAGCAGAATTTTAGTCTAGAAGTCTCTGCCACTTATCAGTGTATTTGGAAATTATAACCTCACACAGGTTTGAAAAAAAAATTAAAGCAGTAGGGATCTTTCATTTTCCAGCATGTCTGTGTTGGTCTCCTTTTTCTCACAAATGATCAGTTTCATGTATCTGGAGAACAGTCTTGAAAAATGCTCAACCTGCAATCCTACCAGCAAGTACCACAGACAGCTTAGATGTGTTTTGAGGCATCTGAAGTAGCCACTATGTAAACTATGATCACAGAATCCCATCGGAAAAGATTAAGCACCATGGATTTTGCTTAGACTATACACCCAGAACCACATTATATTAATTGAAAGGCTGAATTCCTGACTATCAATAGTCAAATGACTAAGGTGACCAACACTAACATTGCTAATACTTCCCACAGTACTTTCTGAGCCATGGTGCAGAAAGGAAATCAAATATGGTTAGGGCAAGTCTATCTGCCAGCTGGTAGTGAGGACAGCACAGTGTATGCATGACTCTCACAGATAATGATATAAAAAACAAATACATGAGGTTTGTGTACAGAGATAGCTGGGCTTTATGAAAAAACCACTGTAAGAAACTGCAATTTTTCTTGCCAAATCACAATTTACTATTTTACTCCAAAAACCAATTATTATTATGAAACCTGCCTTTTCCTTCCAGAACTAGCACTAAACATCCTCACTCTTTAGACAGTAACAGTAACAACCAAAAAAGCTATTTACAAAAGCCCAGAAATAATCCCAGTCTATACTGAAATGAGTTCAAGTGATACATAAACTTAGGAACTGAGCTAAGATGCAGCATTGCATTAAGAAAGAACATTTAAAGAATTAATAGAAAAAACGCTATAGATAATGCCATTAGAATACATTTAGGACCTTAACCTCTGGTTAAACTGCAAAATAATATTATGCTGGCAATGCCATAGTATAATTGCTTCACAAAGTTTTATTCTATTTTGGAGTTACCTTTTTGATCAAAGAGCTTAGAGGTAAATGGGTGGTGCCATCAGGTCAAGCAATGGAAGAATCTCTTTCATTTAAAACATAAAAGGTGGATCTAGAAAGCTGGTGGACCAAAGACCATTTACAAACTAAAAGAAAGCTCCAGATCTTGTATCTTATAAATATCCCCCCTCCCTTCCCTCCAGCAGAACATCATGGGTAGATTTTACTAGGTTATTTTAACATAAACTATATTGTCAGCTATATTTTCATCCAAAACATGTCAGGACAAATAGTGATGCAGTCAACGCTTTAGCTCCTATTTCCTCCAGCCACATCACCCGACCTTAAATGCTCATTGATGCATAATGTTACCCCAGATAAGTGTCAAGATACATTTCATAGCTGCAGTGCCTGTATACCTTAAGCTGCTAAGAAAGCATGCTTCTCCAAATTCAGCAGTGTTCTTTAAAGCTGAGAAACATGATTACCCAGTGCACATTTAGTTGGCTTCATAAATCAGACAGTAATTATAATAAATGGCTTTTTTAAAAAAATAGACTTCTCATGCTCTGAAGCTTAGATTACAGATGTTTTAGTATGAAAAACAGAATATCCTCTTTCATCTTACTTAAGGAAAAGTAAATATTCAGTAGAAGCATTCCCTCACTGATTCACCTTCACAAGTCGTATATAATAATTTGTCCAAAACCCACTTGTACTGAATTCAAAACCATTTGCAATGAATAAATAAAATGTGGGAGAAGCCTTTTACGAATAAAAGACAAAGTTGAGTACCTGATACCTAACATGCTCGTTTCAAGGTTATCTTTCTGTCACATCTACTGATTAGTTCACAGTTCAGCGAATCTTTACTCCATAGTGGCCAGATCTTTACAGTGAAGCATGGTGACTCCACTTGTGCCACATATGCATTAAAACATAAAACTCCATACGTAGATTTTTAAATTTCTCATTGAGTTTACATTGATAAATTCATACAGTATTGTACCACTATTGGCATTTCTACTCTTGCCCCAGCTCAGTTTCATCCTCAGAACTGCACTGATACATACATGAGCAAAACACAGAACAAAAGTTTTTTAACCATTTCCCTCCCCTCAATCTTTCCCCCTTCCAAAATCAGCTGAGTAAGTAGCTATAATACAGAAATACTTCAGGGAGAGCTTTCATATTATTGGAGAATTCTCTTTTACAGAGCAATGCAATCCATGAAACAGATCTACAGTAAATTGCACTAAAGAAAATAGAAGGCACTAGAAGTCTTCCGATTTTACAATAAATTAAGATAATAAACATAACTCTGAACAATTGCAAGTGACAGATACTTGAATGATGCATCACAATGCAAGTTTGCTACTTGTTTTTTAAAATGTTTACTACCTCTTCTGGCAGAATTCTCAGAGCTTTTATTAACAACTGAACTATTAAATGTAGGAGATGAAGGAAGAAAAGAAAACCCCACCAAAATCTTGGGTCTATTTGTTATTTTCAGGGAACTATACCAGCATCCCACATGCGATCACAGCCAACTCTGTACCACAGTGAGAGTGGCACTGAGCCACAACTAATAAACCATGCTGAGAGGAAAAGCATGCTGGCTTGTACTCAGCACTGTGCTACAGACCTCTCTTACAACCAGCCAGCTCAGAGTATGGAGTACTTGCTTGTCCTTATTTGTCAAAAGCTATTAACAAGGCAATAGGTAAATGACATTAATGACATAATTTATTTATAAAGTCTATAAAATATGTTGCATGTTATAACAGTGTAATTAGAAACAGTGTGTTGTTCCATGAAAATGATGCAAAGGAATAGCTGTTAGTAGCAAATATAACTCATTTATACCAGTTCGAGATCTTTCTAATTAAAACTGGGAAAGAGCTACTTGACAAATTTTCGGTGACTCTTTTTCACTTAAATATGTAATTCAATTAAAATGAAAACAGTTGTGCATCATAAAATTTTAACAAAGTTCCTCAGAGAAAGGTTTTATAAACACTTTGACCTGGAATCAAATATTCAATTTTTTGGTTCACCAGTTTCATTTCATGTTCAACATTTCACCCATTTTTACTGGGCAAGTACAAAATATTTATTGCTTAGTTCATCTGCTTTCCTGTTCCTCATGGACTTGCTTGTGTTTTCTCAGTATTTTTAGCTCCACTTGATCAAAGTGGCATATTAAATTTAAGTTATCCATTCAGTATTCCTCCCTTAACCCATGCTCACACCCCCCAACCCATCCCACTACTAGACTTTTATATTAATAGCAGTTGTAAACAAACATTTGTCTTATTTCTTGACATAGCTTTCCTTTTACAAATTAATCAACAGTACCAGTCAGAAAAAGTTGTATTTTCTGCTGCCTGAAAACATGATCTATTGGTGTGAAACAGAGTATTTAGAAAGGCTTGTGATTATTAGTTCTGGTGAGAATAACTCATTTTTAGCAATTTTACAAAGACCTATCTCTTGCCTCTTCTCAGCACAAAACCCTTCAAATCTTAATCTTCCTTTTCTCAAGGCTGAGGAACACACAGTACATCACTTTCTTCCAGTGATTGTGAGGTTTTCCTCCTGTAACTAGCTACTGCAAAAGATGGTTTATTTCATCCTGTAAGATTGTTACAAGAGCACCCTCAAAAGAAGAAAAAGAGGCAGACCTGAGCTTAACACAGGAACAACACAGGCTAATGATCAATAACTTCGGTTAGCATTTTCTTCCACGTGTTTTAAAATGAAGCAGCAACAGAAGCAGTTGTAAAATTTGAATAGTGGAGATGTATTTGAATGTATTATTTGATCGTTCACTCCTGTTCCAGAATAATAGAATGTCAAAGCATTTTCTGATAAAGTCTCTCCTCAAGAGCAGCTTTTGCTGAGATAGAAAGGACATTTACCAGCATGGAGTCCAACTTTGCTGAAGGAAGGGACATCATTTCTGGAAGTAGTCAAATGTGTACAAAACTCCTTGTCATAAGACTGTCAGTGGTCTGATCCTTTGCATTACTCAGTATTCCTGTGTCTTAAGAAATAAACATTGATTTGTGACACTCTAACTGTCAAAAGTACAGATGCCTACCTCTCTGTGGATATACTTACAGTCACAGTTCTTGTCCAAATACATTAAGTTTCAAAACTTGCCCTTAATAAGCCTGAATAATTTCTCATTAATGATTACTGATGTTTAATTTATCTCTTCTTTCTTCTCCAGTGATGGTTCCAACATAATACTTCTGTAAACTGTCTGAATAGAATTACAGAGGACAGGGCAACAAAAAAGCTTGCTATTAGAGTAGCTAATAATCTGGGAATCTAATTTCTGTTTAAAATACCCAGCTAGTGTCCTGCCCTGTGCAGAAGAACAGAAATAGTACAAAGAAAGCATCCATTTCATATGCCAAAGTAGCACCAAAAATTCATGGTCTTGAGAAGGCTCTGTGTATATATATCACTGCCTCAAATGAAGAGGAACATTGTGGGAGAGACAGACAGAAAGAAAAGATGTGAAGAATGAAGAGCCCTCTGATAAATAAAGGAACTCTATTAAAAAAAGCTCTCACTTGAGAGCTGTTTTTCCACAAAACATAAGGTTTTGTACAGGAACAGTTCTAACTCATCTGAAGTTAAAGGGTATTAAGATCTGGTTAAAAATGGGAGCTTAAATCAGTTCTTTGTTGGGGAAAAAGTGATTGCAATCTTCAGCTAAGATGACACTGAAACAAATTTTAAGAGAAGTCATTGCTGCATTAGAGAAATAATAGTAAGAAAGCATTTCTAAGTACTGCTAACTTTGCACAGATTCCTGCTACCCCTTCACAGTAAGTCAGTGTATTAAGCTATGCAGAAATACCCAAGCTGGCGAGCTAATGAAAAGCTTGGATACTGGTAACAGTGGTGTGACTGAAATCAAAAGTTATGACAAAACCTCCCTGGAAAAATTTTTATTAGTAATACAGGAATACTATCTGACTTTTAAAAATAGCTTGTGTATATACACGCTGCAGTCATCGTACTGCTCACATAATGTTTACTTCCTCATGTACACTATGAAAATAATAGTACCAAATCAAAGATGATAAAACCCGTGACTAAGGAGAAAAGGGTTTCAACCCCAGGAAAATTTCACCTTATATTAGAGGTCTTGAGCATCATAAACATTCACACACTGTAAAAAAAACCATAAGCAAACTCTTTTGTTTAGCATATACAATAAATTAGCTAAAGAGATTAAAAGACTTAAGAGTGCAGAAGGCAGGACAAGAGGAACTCCAGAAGGAGCACAAAGAAAAAACCACGTTCCTAAATGTAGAACTCACTGCTATCACTGAGATTTCTGAACAAAAACCTTGAGCTGATAATCTCTTTTTCTACTAGATCTAGAAAAACTTGGAGGCATTTTTGTTTCACATATATATCTTCAAAATGTTCTGCTCAACCATTCAGGCTGAAGCAGACACACTTCTCAAAGGCATTTGAGACACTGGCAAAAAGGGAAGAAGTTTTCTCAGTTTTGATTTCTTTAAAACACACTTCCCAAAATTCTTTCACAATATATAACTGAATTATTTGCATAAATGCGAAATATTAGAATTAAAAATATAAAATTGTTCTGAAATCTCCAAATCTTTACTAGCTCATCTATTACTAATGCCTGTATAAGCATTAGCAAATAATGAAGTACACACATATACCCCATCTATTTGAACATAAACATTATCTTTAAATCTTACTCAGCTTTTGGTCACAAATTCATTCCTTGAGGATGTATTTTTAAGGTTGTTAGCTTTTAAAAAACAATATAGAGCATACTGTTAAAAATATGAATCAGTCTGTGAAGTGTGTTGCTTCATCCCCTCATGCAAAGAATTGCCCTTGAAAAGCTATTTGCCTAAGGCTCATGGCAGGCAGCATTCCTTCTTAAGCCAGGGAGAAGTAGTAAAAAAACTAAAATAACTGTATTTCTTTGCATTTTTCTGGCAAATTCCTGTTTTCAGAAGGGATTCAATGCTGAAAGATTCTGAAAAAAATGCATTTTAAAGTAAACTGTACTCCAAGAATACTGTCTGAATACAGTAACTTTCTTATAAACTTAAAATACTTTATTGTAACTATACTTACATCAGTTTTTAAAGTAAAGATTCTGAGAGAGCCATTTTAGATGGATTTTGGGTAAGGGCATTTATTGTAGCTTGGTGGAAAGCAAATTTTGCACTAACTTATACACACAAAACCAAGATGATCCATCGTGAATGGGGAAGACTGGATAAGCATCACCCCACTTGGGATGAGCGTTTTCTCGGGGTTTTTGCTTATTTTATGAAAACTGATCTTAAAAGCTTTAATGTTTCAAGATTATTCAAAACTCAAATACCTTCTTGAATTTTTTTCATGGCTTGGACTCTGCAACAGAAACCTGAAATATGACAGGATAATACTCCTGAAGCCTCTGATCTTCCCCTGAAATTCATGCATGTTTAGATGAAGACGAGGTTCTGAACTGTATGAAACTGTTATGAGAGGTTGCATTAAAACTTTTTCAAGTCTTGTTCCTTAATTTTCACAGCATTGCAAATGCAGTAGAGTAGGCACAATACAGAGTTTCCTGAATAAAATGGCAACTATGTGGGTACAACTAGAGCTCCAGGCACAAAATGGACACAACAGCTGCTCGTGGTACCACACACTGCTTCTCAGTCCTGAATCCTGCAGCCATTCCAGAACTACAGTGGTAAACATCTCTCAGTCACATTGCCCTGTATTCTCTTTTTCTTGATATGAAAACCAAAACAAAATTGCATATTAATATATTTCCTGGATTATTCGCAATCTATATAGTGAATGGCTTTCCTGGCTCTGTTAGAACAACAGTTTTCTAAATTAGCAAAAAAAAGGGAAAGAATACATTAAAAATATCTTTACTTTAGAGCACACTTGTACCTTTTAGTGCACCTTTTGGAAAAGCAGAACACAATAGACTAAAAATCATCACCTCATAATTAATAATTACATGCTTTGTTAAAATGGAGAAGGCAGTTATGCAGTCCCACATTTAATAGTCCCTCCATGACCTACTCTGTTTTTGAACACTGGCCACTGAACATTTCCACATACTATGCTAACCTATAGAGCACATTAACTGTGTAGAATGCTTGTGACAATGAGAAAAAATACTGAATGAAGAGGGGTTGAGAAAAAAAAAATTTGTAATAGGTGTTACAATCAGTCAGTCAAATGACACTCACCCCAGAGCAACCTGTATTTTTGAAGTCAATCACCTATCTGAAAATGACACCAATAACAAATTTCAAAAGGATGCACTGTATTTCCAACCCCAAATATAGACAAGATACATTCTTGTATCTGAAACCAAATAAGCAATAAAAAATAGAATTTTAATAGAGTAAAAATTTCTATTAGAATACAAGGAAGGGGATGAATCTGGAGGTAGGAAGAGAGATGCTGTAGTTAAAAAAAGAGCAAAAAGCTTAAAACAGAATTAGTAAGGGTATAAAGGGAAGTATTTACTGCTGTAGTATAATTGTGTTTCTTTGACATAACTGTCTGTGGAAAACCACTTGAGGTAATTTTTGAACCCTTAATATGTCTGTTTTGAGCTTCAATGCTGTCTTCATCCATAAAAAAATACTTAACTCCTAGTTATACTCTTGTGATGTTTATATGGTAGCATGGATAAAGGGAAAAAGTGTAAGTGAAGAATCCATGGTAAAATTCAAGCTGTAGCAAAAGAAGGTGAGAAAAGTGTACATGAAAAAAACCCACAAGATTCACTGTGGGAAAACTATACTTTTCTTCCTTAAGGCACTGTCTGTATAGATTTCTGCTATACAGTGCTAAAAAGCGATTGTAAGTGTCCCCCCAAAAAGTTACGGCAGGACAATTCTAATTAAGAAAGCAATGTAGAATTTAAATGCAGTGAATAATATTGCATAAAAGCTTGAACACATCTGTGCATAGCAATTTTCTGTATCTCAGTATCAGAATTGTTCTAGGATGTGCAGCAATGGCTTCCTTTGTAATATTTCAGCAGCAGATTATGCAATCCCCCTTCTAACCTAATCTATACTGCAAATAAACACACAAATTGCAGAGAGGCCTTCTCTAAATAAGGCATTCCTTCAAATATTTATAGCTTAGACAAAATGTAGCTTCTTGTACAAAGAGAATCACATCCAGGGGTCAGCTCACAATTGCTTTTCAGAGCAGTTCAGAAGATCATTTAGTGATTTTTAATAGTGAGACTAGAGAAGAGAGATTTTCTATTGTGTAGTAAATTACCAAAAGCCATTTGTTGAGAGGCTTTTGCTCCTCCATTACTGAGAGTTCCAAATTTAAGTTCAGCCATGTCAGGGAAGCCCGCTCTACTTTGAAGGACAAGTGTTTGCTCATTCACTGGAAAAATTTTCCAAGTTTGAGGGCGCTCCACTATTTATGAAAGTACTACTCCTGAAAGAAGTACATAAAAATTGCCATAACAGCTCAGTCTAAATGTGCACACAACTCAGTATGATGTTGCTGGGGCTAAGAAACAAACGCTTAGGGAATAAACACATGACACAGAACATGATTTGTTTCCTGGGACACACTTACTACCTCTTGCTGCCTTTGGTTCAGGAGCATTCCTGACCTAGATGCTGCACGCAATTCATCAGCTTTAACAGCCATAGTAGGTCTATCAGCCTAATGTCTTTATTTGTATCTATCATTTATACTCCAGGCTTCCATATGATGTTACATCAATTACGAAACATCCAGTTCTGCTACACTTGAACAAGTATGTACTTTTATTAATTTCAAACCTGCTGCTCAATTTTTTTCCTGTCACAATTTCTGATCTGTGAAAAACTGTGAATAATTGCCTCTGACTTTTTTTAAAATGCTATTTATTCTGTATACCTCCACCATATGTTGTTTCTTGGTTAAAGTGAAAAATTCTAGTCTATTTAATTTCTTTCTGTGGAAGCTGTTCCAAAACTCTGCTTAATCTTATCATCCATACCATACCCCTATTAGAAGTAAATAAAGTAGTCAAGATTTAAGCACATCCGAAGTTTATAGTCATATAAATAGGTCTTCTGTTTGGTTCTTGATTATTTAGTAAGTCCTTATTTCTTATTTTCTTTTCTGAGTATACAGAAACACACTAAATATATTACTGAATATTAAGAGAATCTTTTCAGAGCGTTATCTTAACAAATGCAGTTTAAGCTAAGATCAGCACTAGACCATTTCTTACCTGTAGATACAAAAAAAGAAAAGTTGTTCATAGTGTAGACACTATGAGAAGACAATCCCCTTTAATTATCCAGAAAAGATTAGAATATGAAGAGAAACAAAGACTAAAGTTTGAAAGAATGAAGTCAGGTGAAGAGAGTCAGGTTAGCTGAGATTTGGATGAAGCCTGGAGGTGGCAAAATAGGTTAGAAGAAGCTGTTTGAGTTTTGAGAGTCACAGATCCTCAGAGAATGGAAAGCTGACGAAAATAGAAAATGCCATGAAAAGACCCCTCCAAAAGAAGCCTGAAGTTAGAACATCAAGTAAGGCAAGATTAGGTCACCAAGAATGTAACTAGAAGCTGTGGTGGATTTGGGTTGGATAAGAAGACAAAATGCAAAGCCAGAGAGGTGTACAGCATAATCTCTCAAGGAAATACCTATCATTATACATTAAGCTATTAAAAATATTTTGGACTGTGATTTTAAAAAATAGAATATTGACCAGGAAGCTGGGTTGCTATGCCATTAAATTCCAAAGTAAATGATGGGCTGTAAAATATATTTAATCAAATGAACATTTTACATTCTACTCTAATCTATTCTTATTAATTATTAGTGCAAATGATACTGAAAGAAGTCTTCTGGTACTTAATTCTGAGACTGTGACAGTACTTGGTACATACTAAGTTTTCCTGTTTCTTCTGTAAAAGTCATTCTGGTCTGGTCCTGAATATACCCAAACACACAGGGAGCTTGTCTATATTCCTTTCCAACGCAAAAGGAAAAAAGCTACAATTGTAGTATTACTCCTATGTGAACTAAGTCTGATTGGGATGGAGTTGGCTTTCTACACAGCAGCTGGCTGCAACACAGTTGCTGTGTTTTGGATTTGTGATTGAACAGTGTTGATAATACACCAATGTTTTCACTATGGTTGAACAGTGCTTGTACAATATCAAGGCCTTTTCATTCCCTGCTCTGCCACCCCAGCAAGCAAGGCTAGGGATAGGAAAGAGTTGGGAGGGAGCACAGCCAGTGCAGTTGACCAAAGGGATATTCCATACCACAACATTGTGCTCAGTAATAAACGCTCAAGGAAAGGAGGCGGAAGAGGGGTAACATTAGACATTGCAGTATTTGTCTTCCCAGGCAATTCTCCTGCGTGCTGAGGCTTGGCTTCCCAGAAACTGGCAAACTATCTGCCTGCTTATGGGAAGTATTAAGGCTCTTTCTTGTACTATTGGAGAGCAGAAGTTATTAAGACAGCAGGATTTAAAAATTGCAACTGGAAAAACAAAAAATTGGCATGAATTTGAAGTCAGAAGCAGAGTGGTCACTTTTAAAATGAAGGTTTAAAACAAACGTAGGAACAACTTTTAATCAGTTGTGATACTGTCTAGATTGAAACTTGATCAAGATTTCTGAACCTGTGTTCTATGTATTTCTTTTCAGACACCAGAGAGCAAACATAATGAAACAGAGCATAAAAGGCATAGTTTTTCTCTTGAACTTAAAAAAAAAAAATTTGTAACATTTTCATTTATTTTCCTAAATGAAAGTTTAAGCACATTTAATAATAATAACAACAAACTTTAACTCTGAAAACAAAGGATCTAGAAAAAAATAGCCATAACCAATGATGAAGTTTCTTATTTCAACAAATATCACATTTCCATGTTACCGATCCCATAAGTAGAGAAAATCCCTAAACTTGTTTATATAGAGGTTCCTGGCTAACAAGCTTCAAGCAGGGCATCCCTGCACCACAGAGAAGTTCAAGAATTAATTCTGAAACTAGAACTGAAAAGAGAGATGGAACACCCAAGCTGCAGCTGCCATGCAAACAAACTACCCTTTCCCCTCAACAATACTTTTCAGCCCAGACACAGCACTGGGTCTGCACAGCCTCTAGATCTAGAACAACTTTTGCAACTTGATTAGCTAATAAACTTCTTAATTGCAGGCTACCACAGGGCATTGCAAGAGCAAAAAGAAGAAATTCCCTTCTAAGAATTTGGTAACTGTGTGGTAAGAGAAGACATGTTTGTCCTGAATGAAACTACTATTGGTAGATAAAGCCGTCATGGAGCTTTATAGAGGTTACAGGAGACTGCTTTGGGCCAAGATGTAAAAATTATTAGAGCTGAAAGTTACTAAGTGCTTAAAAAAGACATTTTCTTATGTTCTGCTTTGCAGTCTGCTGCTATGGGTTTGCTTCAGACAGATGAAGTTGTTCCTATAGGTTTATGAGTCATGAAGCTTCAACAGCCAAAGGACACATGCAATACTAGCCATTTTTGCTAGAAACTGCCAAGGAATCTCGTAGGTTGAGAAAATTTTTTTCTCGAAGTGCAAGTAACGGAGAAGACATTTAGGGACTTGTCCATATGACTGGAGGTAAAAATGATTTGGCGAATGAACTACAGAACATCCTCTGTGATACCTTTGATGAAGGCTGTTTGGACTACAGAGAAGCCAAGTGGGGAAACTGGCTGGAGAATAAACCCTGGCCACTTAAGGTCTTAAGCATGTTTTAATTATCTTGAAGGAAGGGCAAATACAATTTTTAAGGCACCTGAAAACTGCGCTTGCAGTTGACGCAGATAAAGGCTTGTCTCAATCTCCCAGATCAATAAGAAACCATAAGGATAGCATGAAACCAATTCTATGTATATCAACTTTAAGAAATGCTTATTAGATTAGACTCACCCTCATGAATTCCTTCAGGCAGGTCTCAGATCTTTGGAAGTTTGTCAAATATAACTTTTTCATTAGATTCAATACTTAAAATAGGCATCACTTCTGTAATGCTCAGCATTGCTCCTCTGCATAATAGAGTAGTCTGCACTACCACAGACAGCTCTCCACTTGTCCTAATAAAGATCACCTGATAAAATCACTCGATGCTTATAGATGAGCTCAGGAGATGTGAGAAGCAGAGAAGTATTTTTGCAAGCCTATTAGGGAAAACATGCTAATACAGTCAAATAATGGACAAACAACTGAGCATGAACTCCCACTAGAATGCCGCTGCACAACAAGGTAACTGTGGATAAAATTACCAAATAAATGTTTCCTCTCTACACAGCATTACTGAGACCAGCAGTTAAATAAAAGAAACAGGCATGACATCCATACATTGTAACAGGCATTGAAAAACCAGGAAGGCTGCACAAAGGGGAGAGGGTGAGAACTGGTATCCTCACAACATTGAACTTGTAACCTTTAGCAAGACAGAATATGCCACTGATGTTCAAATGATGAGCAAAACCCAGAAAGTATAAATTACAATACTTCCAGTTTTCCTCAAAAACCTCTAGAGAGGTTCCTCCATGTGACGATGGAAACTGAAGTTTTACATCCACAGACTTAATAGTGCATCTATCAAGTCTTCAATCACAGAACCACAGCATGGGCAAGGCTGGAAGGGACCACAGTGGGTCATCCTAAGAGCACACTGCATGGGATTGCATCCAGAACTGGATACAGCACTCCAGGTCAGGCCTCACCAGGGCTGAGTAAAGGGACAGGATCACCTCCCTTAACCTGCTGGCCATGCCCTTCCTAATGCAGCTCAGGATCCCATTGCCCTTCTTGGCCACAAGGGCACTGCTGGCTCATGGACAGTTTGTTGCCCACCAGCACCCCCAGGTCCTTCTCCACAGAGCTGCTTTCCAGCAGGTCAGCCTCCAGTCTGTGGTGGTGCCTGGGGTTATTCCTCCCCAGGTGCAGGACCCTGCATTGCTTTTGTTGAATTTCAGACAGTTCTTCTCCCCAGCCTGTCGAGGCCCTTCTGAAGGGCTGCACATCCCTCTGGGGTATCAGCCACTCCTCCCAGCTTTGTGTCATCTTGCTTGAGAACTTGCCAAGGAGGCATCACCCCTTCATCCAAGAAATAAATGAATAAAGGTAAAGCATTGAACCTTAGAAGACCACCAGCGATGGCCTTCAACCAGGCCCTGTGCCACTGCTTATAACCCTCTGAGATCTGCTGTTCATCCAGTTCTCAAAACACCTCACTATCCACTCATCCAGCCCATGTTTCCTGACTTTGCCTACAAGAACAATGTGAGAGAGTGTCAAAAGCCTTGCTGAAGTCAAGGCAGACAATATCCACTGCTGTTCCCTTAACCATCCAGGTATTTGTTTCATCCTACAGTATATCTTACGTACTCAGTAAGATATAAAAAATTACAGCTCCTCAAGAGTTCCTTTATCATGTTCAGTCCTTAAGTGACAAATTCTAAGGATCTCACAACTGCTTCCCAGAAGAATTACCTAGCTCCTCATTCTAGGGCTATAAAATACAGTAAGTGATAAAGATGACTTCTGTCAGATTTCTATCTCCTGTCATGGAAAAAATGGAACTCAGACTTAATCCACAAATTTCTAACATAGACCTATTACCATTTTGGTTGTCTTTCTAATACAATTACATGGAGGGTAAATAACATTTTCTTCTAACCTTTTCTTCTCTGTAGTGCATACTTATTAAACAAGTTCTAATTTCCTGTCAAAAGCTACCTGTTCTTACATTTTAGATTTATCTACTCTCATAATCAGTCTGAAGGAGACATGAAATACAGTTTAGATGTGATGTGACTTTGCCCAGAAAGAAGTTATTCAGAATCTCTTGGATATGGTTCATCTCAAAGAAGCTCTGAAGATGTTTCCAAAACAAAAAGTGACTATCTGAAGCTGCAGCTACTGAATTGCAGAGAAAGATTAAAAGCATCCTCCTTTCTGCTTAGACAAGTATTTTATGAAATTTATGTCTATATACAGGCTAGAACTGAAAGGATCATCTTATAAAGTGATGCTAAGAACTACAACTTGGCAATGTCTACATGCAGAACTTCTGCTTGAAGTAGGTGGATGTATACCTAACATTCGAATGATCTGATGGTCCACTCTTCAGGCATATTAAAGTAACTTCCAGTGAGAAAAGAAAAGCAGTAGTAAAAATCCTAGGAGAAGTTTCAGGTGATAGACATATTGAATGGTATCTAACCCATTTCTCTCCTGAGCACAGATTGGCTATTGAGGATGGAAAAGGACAGGAAGACAAAGGGGAGCAGACCATACAGTCTGCTCATGAGCAAGGAGTCAAATGCACTGATCAATATATTTAACTTTGCATGAGCACCAGCCTTTTGCACCAGCCTTTTGCCTTGCTAGAGCGCCTCAAAGATCTCCCCACAAAAGCCGGACTTCTCTTGCATCTTAAGCTGTTCTACAGCATTTTACTTCAGCTGAATAAAGTCTGAACCATCATCTAAGAACCACCAGCCTAGTTCCTCCAATTGCACCTGCTCTCTGCAGCTCTGCCGTTCTAGGACAATTAATGGAAAAATACCTAGTCTTCTCATGGAAAATAATCTCCTCTGTAGAATGCAACATTTTAAATATCTTTTATGAATTACTGGAATGGTAGCCAGGGCATCATCTAAACCAAATCATAGGATTTGAATATTCATAGCCACATTAAGTTACCTTTATAGGAATCAAAGCAAGTTCCATCTGTTTTTTTGTCATATTAATTACACAGAAGACAAACCAGAATGCATACATTTTCATAGAAGAAAAGGAAAAAGTAAAAAGGGAGGAAATAAAAAAAAGTTTGCCCTTCCAGCTCTCTACACGTACACAAATATGTAGACTATAATATGCAGAACTCTCCCTGACATTCTTAGATACAGATTCCAGTTTCTTCACCACGCTGACATTTAGAATTTTTTCAAACTATCCAATCAATCTTGTCTGCTATAAATTGAACTAATTCTTTCTCACCAGCCAAACAGGACAAACCCTTTAATAATCTTTTATATACTGTAGACAACTCACACTTGCTCTCTTCTGACATTGTTTTCTCAATTAATTAACCAGCCATGCATCACATTTTCTAACTGCCTTCTTTCTGTTCTTCTATGCACCTCTGGATCTCTAAGTTTTGTGTCCAAAACTGGACACTGTGTATAGCAGACATAACCTTGAACTCCAGGGAACCCAATCTAGTTGAAGACATCCCTGCTCACCGCAGGAGGTTTGGACTAGGTGACCTTTAAAGTACCTTTTCAACCCAATTATTGATTATCTGCAATGAATAAAACCAGCACTGTCATAGGTTAGCAAGCACAGTCCCGGAAGGGATGTCCTTGCTGAGGGGTGCTTACAGTTTCCTCTGGGACCTGACAGAACCTATCAGCTGGCCAGTTTGAATATGGACAATTCTTTAAGCCACTTAAAGTTGTGACCACCTCTGTGATACACAAGAATAGACAAACTCCCCCCCAAGCTCTCTCTCGTTTCCGGCGCTGGGACAGGTGGCTGCGGGCCCCGTGTGGGGGCCAGCGGGCCACGGCCATCCTGGAGCCGATGGACCTGTTCCAGCCGTGGAACCCCCCCCACTGCCTTGCCGTGGGCAGCCGGAGCGGCTCGGCTTTCCCCCCTCTCCACTTCGATAAGAAACATTCAACATTCCAGCTGCAAAGCTGCAAGGCCGAGGTGAGATTAACCCTTTTATTGCTGTGAAGAGCTGAAAACCTGAGGGAAGAGAGAGAGGAGATGCTTAAAGCTGAAATTCTGCTGTGAAGCTATGATATATCAGAGTATCCCGTTGTCATTTCATGAAGATATGGGGGGTGGAGTGTTCAGCTCGCAAGCAAAAGCACCTGCGCTGAGATAGGCAGATGCTGACGCAGCTGTAATTTCATGAGAAGTTTGGACAGGGAGAGATGGACCAGATGAGGACTTTTGCTCCAAATGGGAAAGGAGAAAACCTCAATCCCTAGAGATGCTCCCAGAGATAGTCCTAACGATGAAGATGATGAAGACCCTTTGCTCCCAGGGAAGGAGAAGGGCCTCTGTTTTTGTTTCTGAACGGTTCAACCTTAAAACTGTACCCCAAAAAACTTCAAGAGTGGACCCTCGAAAGCAGTTGTGGGAAAAGCTGCAAGTCGGGGGAAGGGACTCACATGCAGGCAGAGAGACTCCTCCTCCTAAATGGACTGAACAATATTTGGAAGTGGGCGGCTGTCTCGTTGTGATAATGTTTTCATAGCACGAGCAAGAAGAGACTTCTCTTTCTAAATGGACTGAACAAGGTTATTATGGAAGTGGTAAACAGACTGAACATCTCAAGGGTTGTCTTTTTACATTGTCAGTGGGAGAAGGGAGGAAGGTGGGGGGAGGAGGAGAGTTCTGAAGGTGGTATAATATTTTTTTTTCCTTCTTTTAGGTCTGTTAATAAACTTCTTTATATTCTTTCAAGTTTGGTGCCTGCTTTGCATTTCTCCTAATTCTTATCTCACAGAAGATAAACAGTAATGAGTATTTTAGACCAAACCACTACAAGCACTTAACTGTCAAACCACCTTTACAGTTGAACTATCATCAACTTTCTGCAGAAATTAAATTTTTCTGTAATTAACCACAAAATAAAATTAATTTTAAAGTTGTTACATGCTTCCTTCTCCCACAATCTGTAACTCCTCATTTCAGGTTTACTTGATATGCTTGGTGTTTTGGGTTTTTTTCCTTTAGCAGAATTTTCATTTTTATTGACACAGAGTAAATTGTGAGTAAATCCCATACAAGTATAGGTGATCGAACTACTGATTTGAGCAGCAGAGGTTTTATTAGCATTGCTGAGAGAACTGAAAGCAGATTAAGTTTACAGTCCTGCTCTGGCTGGGAAATCAATTGAGGAAAAAGACTACTCTGACAATTAGGTATACTAGACATAAATCGAACATTAATGAAAAACCCTACAATGCTGTCTATTTTATAGAGTTTCATTTCAGCTAGCTGTCAAAAAAAAGCAGCCTTCTGAAATAACAAAAGAGAAGTTTTGTTACAGAGCCAAGAGTGTCAAACAAAGAGGGACAGAGGCATTTGCAGAGAAAGCATGAGAATTTTTTATGTAAATCTAATGTTTGTATCTGAGATTACAAAGAAAAGAGGCTCATCTACAGTCATCTACAGTCAGCACAAATGAGCACCAAGGAAATCCTAAAGTGTAAATATTAAACTGGTAAGAGGATTAATCAAATGCTATTGCATGATTCCAGGTATTATTACAGGTGTCAATCATAGCCAAATAGGTGAAAGATTTTAATTAAACTTTATTCTTTATTTAAAAAAAAGATTAAAACATCTCTTTGTCTGGCACTCTCATGCTTCATCCCCATGCTGTCTTCCGCATAACAAAGAATTCAGATCCCACGGGACCTTAAGAGTCACCTACAAAAGGTTGGGTTGAGCAATATCGCCTTAGATGGTTTCTTCATTTTGGAGATTCACTCGCACTACTACATATTTTGCAAGAACTCTTAATAGGTGCTCAGTCATAAAACGGCAGGAATGTCGATTTGGAAAGACAAACCCAAGTCTATATGTTCCTATCATTTGGCAGGAAGAAGGAGACTTTCTTGCACTACAGTCTGTCATATAACAAAGTATCATAAGCAGTCCTTGAAACCTAACATGTATTGAAGCTTTATTCAGTCTTTCAAAGTGACAAAAACTGCTACATTGCAGTCACTTATGCTTCTTACGCTATAAGAAACAGAAATCCATTTAATTTCTTTTGAACATTAGAATGACTTATTACAATATTCTTCACGTCAGTTACACTCAAGGAAGAAAATGAAAAGATTCCATCACTTCTGGTAAAAACCACAGAAAATAGTCATTCTACAACAAATTCAACCTTTTGAAAGTAAACTCTAGAGGTGCAAGCCCAAAACTATGTGTAGCATGTAAGCATACCTGCAGCTTCAAAACCCACATATAATTATAAAGCAAACAAACAAAACGAATCAAGAAAAGCAAGCAACCAGTCAAAAATACTCGAAAAAATACCACTCGACAGACAAAATTTTGTTGAAAATTAAGACCTTTAAAATAGCCTTGACTTCAACAATTAAATAGTAATTATTAAAAATTTACCTATAGCATTCACTCTTTGCATTTCAAGCAACAATTATACTTTCCCCCTGTACCTCTATCATTTCAGATGTATAATCACCAATTTACAATTGTCAAAATTGCCCAAGAATGCATGTATATGTGCATATATGTCATTTACCTGTAGCACCATGACAAAATAAATTCTGCATCTATTTATTTACTATAAATCCCTGTAACTGAAATAAGGTGTCAAATACACCTTATTTTTCACTACTTCTCAATGAGTACTGAAAAATCTGCTCTTTCAGTATCAAGGACCATCACGTTAGAATCCACTGTGGAATGCGCTGTCATTCATGTATAAAAGATGTGAATTTTTTTCTCTTTTTCCATTCCCTCATAACAAGTGGTACACACACACTAGCAAGAACATTTTCAGCTAGTACTAAAGTTAACAGATGAGAAAAAAACCCCACAAACAAAAAAAACCACAAACAAAAAACTGAACCACAAAGAAGGTCTGATACAATTTTAAGTCTGGCTCAGAGCTCATGTGATTGAATTTTATTTTACAGAAAGATACAACACTGAGATAAAGACCAGTAATCTTGTGATGAAGCAAAATTTAGATCATGTGCTTATATACTTAAATTGAAACAGGTAGTAGAGGAAGAAACAAATATCAGCTGTATGAAATGAGCTACAAAAAAGACAAATTCTAGATGTTAAGATAACTGACAATAACATCATTATATTATCCAGTAATATTGTAATATCCAGTAATATTCTAATTTATATGCAGTTCATCCTTAAAAAAAGAGGGGCAACAATGTGCATACAAATTCTTTATAGAAATACCAGCATGTACAGTCTGTTACCTCTGATGACTCTTGCACCCTCTACTGTATGTGCTCTCTGGATGTTACTGCCTGAACAGAATTACATTAAAAACAAGGTGGTTTCAATAATACCCGCCGGTATTAAAGACAACTTGGCAAGCATATACCACTAAAGCATTATGTGTACTTCATCATACTACTTTTTTATATAATTACAAAACTACTCACAAGGATATCAGGAAGAAGCTTTTCTTTGCTTAGCAATAAGAGCCAGATACTCACAAAGAAGGGTCTTGGACCAGATCTTTAAGGTTTATCCCACTACGATCCTCGGCAAGGTTCCTGAAGCAACTGTCACTCACTAAAAAAAATAGAAATAAAATTAAAACAAAACAAAATAAAACAAACAAACTAAAATAGGAAAAAAAAGAGGTGGAAATTTAAGAACAGAACACAGTTCTTCTGATTACCTAAAAATGATTTTTGGCATTGGGTAGAATTTGAACATCCATATATAAAGTCTGATTTTCATTGAGGTTCCACCTACTTCAAAGATCAGTCAACTCAGTGGAAAGTGATAAACACTGTATCACAGCTTATGCAGAAATAAACTGCATAAATTTCAGGTGGTGTCCTCACTACTTGTCTTCCTGGGGGCACAGGAAGTCTCATACACCAACAGTGGATGCGCAGGTATACACTTATCCATACACTTAACAGGAGAGTCTCTAATCATGCACTGATCAATATACTTTACTTAATCAGAAACAGTGAGAGCTGCTATGTATTTAAGTTCATAGTTATCCATGAGTTAGCAAAAATGTTCAATACGAGCAATAACCAAAACAAGCAATTAAGAGCAAAAATTTATTCAAGCAACTTATAAATAACTTATAAAGTGCACGTAAAGCAGCTAGTTACTTTAATAACTGAAATTAGAGTAAATGTCACAAAGTTTAAAAGAATATTAGCATGCTTTCATTTTCTTCACTACTTAAAAATAAAAAAAAAAAAAAGAGAAGAGACCTAAACCTCAAACTCCAAATTTGTTCTCCTGGCTAAGTCTCTCAGCACATGTACCCCAGTCCTGTAAGCCATCTAATTCCTCTTAATTAATACCACAGTCAATTTGAGAGGTGGAAAAAAGTAGTGGCACAAATACTTTTAGAGTAACACAGTATCAGTTTAAAGGAATTAGTTATTTCTGACTGCAGCAAACTTTCTGAAGAACACAAAGGCTGTAATATGGAAAAATCAGTGTAAGGATCAATTTGCCTTAACGGGCAAGGTAATCTGTGAGACAGAAAGTTTATGACGAAATGCATTACTGCTCATCTTTCAACACAGAATACAGCCTCAAATTTGGTGAAAGGGGACATGAATAAAATCATCTACAAAAGCAAGTGTTCCTACTTCTTTCTCTCTAAATGCAAAATACTCTCTTTAATTTACATATCTAAGTATTCATGTGCATCACCAGCATCAAGAAAATGCAAATCATTCCCAAAATATATTGTTTTCACAGATTACAACACACACAGTGACAGACCTACCTAACATACTACAAAACTGCAAAATGTTTCTACTAGTACCTCTCATTGCCAATGCATCTCACAAGTGTGAAACCTGTTAAGTCTGGTGGGAAGGACAAGTATTGGAAGAAAGCATCCCAGAAGAGGCTGGCATAGCTGATGGAACAGGTACTGGCCCTGGCCCTCAGACAAAGCCTGACAGTTTACGACTGTAAGAGAGGTATTTGTCAAGTGTTGGAAACATTCACCTCAACAGTGAAATAACCAACTGATATCCTAAGCTTCTCTGACTCAGTGCCTCTGAAAACAGTACGTACCAATTGCTCACCGCACACAAACCGTGAAAGCCATCAGTCTTTCATAAGGGGTCTCTTGTCTGTGAGGTACTTGTCTCAGATCTTCAGTTTAAACAACAGCCACTTGTGCTAACGAAGCCCAGACTCTCAGCTTGTTCCTCCCATGACAACTTAATAATTGTCTCTATAACAAACTGAAAGTTACCTGTACAGAGTTCAAAAGCACTGCTCCCATTGCTAGGGAAGCTCTCACTGAGCAGCTTGAGCCATCAGGAATTTTTCATTTCCCTCCCCATCTATTACACTGAACCCAAGACCCTTGAGTAGATGTCTTAACTCTTGAGTTAAAGGAGTAACTCCAAGATCAGCAGACTCACAAACAATCTCCATGCTAGATTTTATAGGAGGAAAAAATTCCCACCTACATTGATATTTGATAGTTTGTATTTGCTTCTTGTCAAGTTTGGCAACAAAACAGCAAACAGAACATTTCACCTAGTCTTGTCATAAAGCCTACACTACCAATGTATCAACATATCTCCATGCTAACACAATACATCATGAATAAAAATTATGCTCGACACTGTTCACTACTGACAAATCAAACATTTTTTAAGCATTAAATATTTAATCAAAACATGCTGCATTTCTTCTAGTGTCTCCTCCAATCTCCTCATGGAAAGCAATCACAGTGATAATTGAGGAAACTAGTGTCATTATCTCAAAACTTTTTTAAGGGGAAATGGAAATGACAACATAAAATTATCTTATCAGTAAAAATGGCCATTATTTATCTGTAACTCAAGATGTTTAAAACACAAAATGTGTTTCAAATAAATGTTTAAAATGAATGCCTAGATTTGCCAGAGACAGTCTTTGTTTTACTTGTCTCAACAAAAAGCCAGTATTATAATACTCTTTTTATGAATGAATTTTCAAACTGCAAACCTTCCCTCTACTTAGCAGACCACAGCAATAAAAGCATTTGCTAAAAAGACTAACTCAACATCAAATATCTACAAACTTTGAAAAATGTATCAACCTGGTCTCCCTGGTTTTCTTCTTTGATTGTAGGAGAGTTAGAACAATGTAAGGCTGGAAACTGGTAAGCAAGTCTCTTCTTAGGGTACTAGCCAGATTTAGAAAACACAGATGCTTCAGATAAATTTTAAAAACTCCAAATCTGGTTTTAACAGTCAAGAATTCCAATAGTTTAATTAATACTAACATTTGACTATAACTGTCAATAAAATGACTAGCATGCATAGCAACAGGAGAGTTTCCAGTGAGAGGAAATGTTTCACTGGAATAGGCTTGAAGAAGCACTTGATCTGCATACAAGCACAGTCATGCCTCTTCACATCCTTGCAAATTCTCACCATAAATAAATAAAACAAATGTTCAGCAATAAATGCAAGGTGGAAGCAATCAAGCAGAGCAGGTACTCTATTTCTCACAGCTTAGAAAACTCTAAATTAACACTGCACATATTTAAAAAAACCCATATACCCTGATCGAAATGCAAGCTATTTATTTTAAACGGGAGAGTGAAACTGTGATGGTTTCTGTGATGACAGAAATATCAGGGCAATCAATGGTGCTTTAAGGTTTGAGAGAAGAAAACATAGAAGAAAACTTTGCATCACAGCTACAAATTGTACTACAGACACAGTTAGGCCATGCCTAACTTTTGAAGCACAACCAAGGGATACTTTTGCATAGAACATCTATATGAACACAGTCCCTATACAGGATTTTGTCCTTGCTTCAAAATGAATTTTTTATTTTTTAACCCTCCAAAACTTTGTAAAAGCTAGTATTTTAATCATTGTTGAGTGGATGGTTTCTGGAGAGATAGAGAACTGTTAGCTGTTCCTTTCTACATATACATCAAGTGGCTGAGCCTCTGATCTGCATTACACCCCCCACAGGTACTTCCTTAGAGACATGGCAAATGACAACAAAAATAGCTCCCTAAAGTACATTTGCTCCATGGAGTATTGCACATATAATGACAATCTGTAAGGTGCCAGAAATGTTGTTAACACATCAAATATTGGCACAAATATCACAGGCATCGACTGAACAAAACACATAGTCTGAAAAACATCACAGTAAGGCAAAATCCCTAAACATGCATTGAACAGTTTGACTTCCAAGTGAGCGGTTACATGTATGAAAGCAAACAGGATTTAGCAATAGCTCCAATTTTCCCAACATTCATCCTACTTCCAGCTCCTGGTTTCTATTACTGATGTTCTGTTTCTGACCCCTGTCTAGTCTTGTAACTAGGAAGTAACAGAGATGGGAAGCTAATAAAGGAATATAGTTGTCACCTGTCAATTGCACAGCATACAAAATTCCCGATGGAAAGGTTAAAATCAGCATTCACACTCTAATGTGCAAACATCCAATTTACAACAGTTGTGAAGCCTTCCCACTCGGCATTTGTGAACTTCTAAATTTGTTCATGTGATTTTTTTTCCTTTGCCTTCTTTAGCAGAGTTTTAAATGAGACCATATACTGAAGAGAAACAGATTATTAGCCTGTTGATTCCCAAAATGAGAGGTTCTTTAACTATGAAGACAAACTAATATTTTCTTCAAGCAGAGGCAGGTCATAATCTGTTGTGAAATGTATCCTTTTTAAAATTTTATTTTTTAAATGTCTGACAATTTGAAAACCATGTAGCTCATTAAAAATGTCACTTAATCTCTTACCCCACACAGAGAGTATACCCAGTAAAGAAGAGCCCTCTTTAGATCAAATCACTTCCAAATCTACAGCTGATAACAGTCATTTTCATACTTCTATGATTTAGAAAAAATGCAATAACTGCCCTCAAAAAATGAACAAATATCTACAGTTTAGTAAAGTAAATTTACAGTTAAGTTTACCTCCTCCATATCTAAATATGCGATTCCAGAAAACTACTTTTACCTGCCAGATTTTCCTCTTGGTTCCCAGAATTCAGAACTGCTTTTAGATTAGTTGTGACTACCTGTTTATAAAAATCATCTTGACAACAAAAATGCTACACTCATGGAGGCAGTCACTGATGCACTATTAGTTTGAAAATAAATGGACTACTACAACATTGAACAGTATGCACTGAAGTATAAGATATCAATTTCTCGCATTTTTGTCTTTTAGAGATAACATCTCCTAAGTTCAGTTCTTTTTCTAAGGACCTCTTCATCTGCCCACAGTATTTTTGACAAGACTTTACCTTACCCCTCTTTTTACAGGATCATTTATGTAAGTAGGTTTTATAACAGGTTCATTCAGCAGCTAATAAATATAAAAAATATTTAGTACACTTGGGATGTTCTGAAAAGTACTGGTCTAGCACACTGTTGTATTCCAGTCTGGTTTTGCTTGCAACAAGCATTATTCAGAAGTCTCATTCCAGATTCAGGTGGTTCTGTTCCATGTACTGCATGCAAACATTTCAGGATTCAAGTATTTTGCTTTTATGGGCCCAAGCTTATACACAATGCAGAAAGCACCTTCTTTACGTATTATACATATTATGGACTTCAAGAAATAATGAACTTTGCTAGGGAAGCCTAGGGTCTTAGGGTTTAGGATATACGAAGGTAAAAGAATTTTTTCTCAGACCTCAAAACATCTCTCTTTAAAAGCCTGTTCTCCTGCAAACACAGAATTCCTGTCCTATGCATGTCCTATACATGTCCTATAAGGCATACTTTACAGACAGCAAAGGAAGGAGAAAACACCAGAAGATTGATTCTCTTAATATTAAAATGATTTTAAGGTATTTTATGGCTTCCATGGACAGTAACACCAGAGATAAATAATGCTGCCTTTTTTCTCTGCTACCGTCACATTTTTCAAGTGATTACATGTCAACCAGAAAACATACATAAAACAGATGGCACATTACAGAAATTTTGTAGCACCTTCTCCAGATCTATCAAAGAAGACAGCAAATTAATTTTAAGAGCAGCGCTTATACTATTTGCATATCTGCACACAAATCTCTGACGTATTTGCAGAATAAAAAGAATTACAAGTCTGCATGCAAACTGCCAAGAAAATATGTTGTCTGTGAGTAGCAGACATAAGGCAGGCTGGTTTCCTAAGAACTTGTGATCTAAATGCCATTTGCTATCACCATATAAATCCAGATTCCCTTTAGTACCCACACAAGAAAGAGAGCTAAAGCTAATACAAAACCATGCATGTGAAAACACCAGTCGACAACAACCTGCGCTCTCCTCAGTGGGGGTAATAATCTGAGTCTCCTCTTTGCCTGGCTGCTCATGTACACTTAATTTTGAGATAATTTTAGAATTTTCTTCTTGTTACATTGTGTTTACTTTTCTATTACCCTGTTATCACATTTTTCATACACAGGTTAAACAGGTTTAAGAAGGGGAACCTGACAGACAAATGGACAGACTGAAGGATGGCACTGCCTTTTGGTCATATAAACATTGCTCTCCCATGGCAAATAATCTAAATACCATTTTCAAAATTTCAAGACATTAATGCACATCAACTTTCAAGTTTCCTTCCCTTTTTGATTTCCCTTTTGAACTTCATTTGCTAAAAATCGACGTATGAGAACGAAATCATAAAATGGCAACACTTTTAGTTTTAACCCACAACCATTTAACAACAAAAATAGTTGCAACACCTTAGCATACTTAATAGATTGTGGAATATCTGCCCAAACATGCCACAGTAGTAACAATTTTAAAAATTAAGTTAGAGCATGGTGGCATTTACAGCACACAAATAAAAAGCACTCAAAAATTTGCCTGGATGTGAGCAGGGTCAGGCAACAGGTAACATGCCGTCCACTCCACAGGTTCACATATTCTAGCCTGAGAGCTGTGCAAAAAATGGCAACACAACACCTTAATTAAAAGGAGTATTAAAAGAGCAAAAGTAGCTACGTGAAGAAAAAAGTGTCTCTTTTACATAGATTATATTTTAACAAATACAGATTATTGTGCTGGTGAAAATAAGATGTACAGGACACACAGTATCAGAGATGGCTAATGCTTTTCATATAAGTCCAGATTCAATTTTTTTTTTCTTTACCCATGAGAACAACAAATTGCACTCCAAAAATAAGCAGGGCATTTCTAAGACAGTGTTGTATCCTTTCAACTTACATAATTCTTTATTTTCTACTGCCAGAGAAAGTACCATGAACAGCAACAGCTCTGGAAAAGTGAAAGTAGCTGAGAAGGTCCTGATCACATCACTGTTTGAGCTCATTTTCTTCTTATCCTTGAAAAGCACGTCATTGGAAATATAAAGGCTGAGGTGCCACAATTTAGAAGACTTTATGTAATGTATCCACCAGTGGGAATTTTTATTGTTAGATGCAATGTTAAAAATCACATACAAACCCAAAAGCTGCTTCTGCAAACTATCAGATAAAGCCTTCCAATCAAAGAAAGCACACCATTGAGATAAACCCATCTGAAATACAAGAATAAACCAGTATCTTTAATTAATTAATATAATTAATTTTCATTGGGTACTCAGAGCTAGTCATAGTATCAAGACTAATTGTAGTTTAAATTCATATAGTCTAATTAACTCCTGAGTATAAGCTCTTAGCAGACAAGAGCAAGAACACACTTATTTTATTCCAGTTATTTTGATTCACCAATATCCCATAAGTAGCCTCTTTCTCATCCACCCAGCAAGAGCTGCCTTCTGCTTCTCTACCACATCAGAAAACACCAGTGCAATGTATTTGTTCCTATTTTCTCTGACAATGTAAAGGTTAACACAGCAAACAAACTATCAGCTTCATAGGTTTTGAACACAAAACTGCAGTGATTACTTTGACTCCCTGCATACACCTGTCCTGCACATCTGATGAATGTTCCGGGACAAAAGCACAGAGAAAGACTAAGCATATTTTTTCAAGATAGTATAATTTAACATCCACCTTTATGAACATCCCATAGCAAGCTTTTCACCCCGGGCTTTACTGGATGTCAGAGCAGAGCAAATCTTCTCCCCCTTTCCCTTCAGAAAAAGTGTTATGAAGTGCCAGAATGGTATCATCACAGATTGACAAAGAAGTACTCTTATAAAATGGAGCTAAGCTACCGGAACAACAGAAGTGAAAGGCTCAGGTGACCTACTGAAAAACAGGGTGATCATAAACCAGAAATACAAGTTAGACATTTGAATATATAATTTTTCTTTTTCTAGAAAACAGAGAAGCACTAATGTCACTTGTAAACCAGATGTAAAGGAGAGCTGTTGTAATGATAAAGAAAACTAAGACATTGCAGGGGAAGTGAAAAGAACTTTCTGGATTAGCTTAGCAAAAAAAAAACCAACCATTAGATGGTAGGTGCTGGTGTGTTTATGTAAATACAACAGCAAAACAAATATCAGAGAGAGAAAAGATAAAGAATAGTGTTGCAGAAGAAAAATAACTGTGAGGAAATCGTAAGAAACAGCAGAAATTTTTGAAGAGTAAGAGAGGTGAGCCTTTACAAATAATCCTTCTATAAGAACAGTGAGGGCAAGGAAAGCATACAGATTTAAGGACAGATTAAATGACACAGAAATTGTTTTTGAAGATCTGAAGCCTTCTGTACCACAGTAGCTAATGTTGTAAAATTTATGTTAGAGTTTCTCTGAAGGCTATGAACTTCTAAATCCCCCCAGGGTTTCTCCCATTTTCTAACAGCAATTAAATGAGTCATTTTTTTCTGTGTATCCATTAGTCTAGTGGGTTATGCCTCTCTCAAATGATTTATCATTTAAATTTTACAATACTTGTGAGGCCTTAGGCTACAAATTCTGCACTGGGATTTAATCTCTAACAAGCTTGAGTATCAACTACATCCCACTGTCACTGTGATCACTGTAGTGATCAGGCAAACTTCAGAAGAAAAATATCAATAAGATAGGAGATGCAGCATTAGCAATATTTCTAATTGTTTGTAACCAGTAAAAAAATTAAGTTCCTTGACGCTACAAATACTAAGCACTTGATGGATTTTTTTTCTTTGGGCTCTTGTTATTGGAGATAAATTAGTTCATGTTTTGTTTGGGTTTTTTTCCCCAACGTGTACTTCCAGTAAGAAGTTTGTGTTGTTCCTCCTTTCACTATAAAACCATAAAAAATTCCAGGATGGGAAGGAAAAATATAGAAGACAAGCACATCCAAGAGAGGGGAAGAGAAGACTTAACAACAACTAAAAGCTAAGTACATTTGAAGAGTAATATCTCATTTTAGACTTCTCTGAAATTTTTAGTTCTATCACAGGTTAGAACAGCTGTACTTAGAGCAGATGTCAAGAACCATTCCTCTAATCTTTATAAGGAGGTCTTGATTTTCAGCTTTTCTGATTTCTTCAGAGGATGTCCGAGTTTTTTCAATACCTCAAAAAAGACAAAATTCTTATCTCTAAACTTAGTGTTCTTGTATGTTATTTAGTTCAGAAAGAGAATGTGTTTAGTTTCTTAGCTAACAACACTTGAAACAATTTACAGCATCTTATATAGGCCCATTTTAACATCTTAAATGAATCCTTGGTTGCAGTGTACACTAATCAAGTCTACAATCAACCTCAGCTAGATGCACTTTTAAATATGATAAAGTATGCCTATGCAAGATGCTAACACATTTTGCATATTATCTGCCAGCGTGATCAAGAACCCCAAGAATCACATGAAAAACTATACTCCATTTTCCTAATGATATATTCTATCTATAAACACTGAATTTCTTATGTAAACAACTCCAGAGACCACTCCATCATTAGGAACCTGTGATCACAGGCTTGCATCATTCAGTAATGACAGCATTGTGGCTTGGAACAACACCCCTCTTTGCATTGCTCCATTGCTGCACAGATAAATGCATACAGACCTGCTGATAGGTAGATAATCCTCCAGGACCAACCCACAGATCCCAGGGCCTCAGTGTCCTGTCTTCCTTCTGCTCATGTCTCATACAGTCCCAGACACCGGAAATCATCCTTAAAGAAACTGAGGTATTTTCTGCACTGTTCAACATAGCCGCCTAAACGCTGTTAAAAGAAACCACCTCAAAAACACATAGTAGAAAAGGGCAGGAAAAAACAGAAGGTACTTTGTACTTCTTGAGACACATATTGTGTAATGTCCATGTCACACCACAGCTGGCAGTGTTCACTCCCAGCCCAGAGAGCCAGTTGTGTCCTGGGCTGCATCCAGAGCAGCGTGGGCAGCAGGGTGAGGGAGGGGATTCTGCCCCTCTGCTCTGCTCTGGTGAGACCCCACCTGCAGTGCTGCATCAAGCTCTGGAGTCCTCAACACAGCAAGGAGTTAGATCCGCTGGAATGAGTGCAGGGGAAGGCCACCAAGTTGATTAGAGGGCTGGAGCACCTATCCTGTGAAGACAGGCTAAGAGAGCTGGGGTGTTAAGCCTGCACAACAGAAGGTTCTGAGAAGGTAACCTTATAGAACCTTCTAGTACCTAAAGAGGGCTACAAGAGAGCTGGAGAGGGACCTTTTACAAGGGCACGTAGTGATAGGCCAAGGAGTGGCTTTAAAATGAAAGTAGGTTTAGATGGGATAATAGAAAGAAATTCTTTACTGTGAGGGTGGTGAGGCACTGGAACAGGTTGTCCAGGGAAGTTGTGGATGCCCCATCCCTGAAGTGCTCAAGTCCAGGTTGGATGGGGCTCTGAGCAGCCTGGTCTAGTGGAGGGTGTCCCTGGCCATGGCAGGGAGGTTGGAATGAGATGATCTTTAAGGTCCCTTCCAACTCAAACCGTTCTATAATTCTATGATTCTGCTAGTCATTGTATACACGGCTTGAGCAGAGGCTTTCCCTGAATCCAGACATACAACTATGCACTACAGGACTTCCACGGAAGATTACAGGAAGGCACAAGGGAAACACTTAGACAAGGTATGGAGCTGAAGGAGATCCAGGATCAGATCACAAAGCCAGCTGTCTTACTGAGGATTTTGGGTTCATCTTCTGAGTTCAAGTAAAAGCAGCTAAAGGTCACCAACAGTACTGGACCAAGGGAGTGACACAAGCCAAGATCAACAGAAATTAGGAGAAAGCAGAACACAAAATGTATTAGTGAGCTAATAAAACTGCAGAAATCCCAGTGACAATCAAGTGCAACTCCAGATTGAATGGTGTTAAATCATTTGCAGCTATAAGATTTCAAACTGAAGGTGTAATCATAGCAAAATAATGCCAGTTAGCACATAAACGTAGTGTAGACAAACAACTCCAGTACACACAAGGACTTGAAGAAAAAGACATTATCTCTTTTATTTTTTAGGCAAAATTAGCATCTGGGCCTAGTCTGGTGTATCTGTCCCCTTTGGTTTGCTTGCTGAATGAATCACCTGAGACAGAAGAGTCTCCTGTAAGTAATTACACAATAACCATTTATTAGCACAGCTCTGTATGCAGAGCTCTGAACTGAGGCCCTACAAACATCATACTGAGGTATAAAAGGCATGATTTTATACTGTTAGCAGAGATAATGAAAAGATGTTGATACTAAAATTCAGTTGTAGCTATTTATTTATTGGATATAAAGATGTCCGTTCATGCAAAGGGATCTTTAAACTATTGACTTTCACGATTAGAATATTAAATATTTAAATAAATCAGTATAATTTAATAATGTAAAATGAGAATATGAGTAAAAATAATTTTATAAAACTACTAATATATTTAGTATAAATAAATATTGTTTAGATGACAGTGTAACTGTTTAACTACTTTTCCCTAAATCTCATTATCAAGTAAATTACATCCATATGGTTACAATTTTCAATTCATTAAATGTGAATTCTTGACAGTTTATGGGAAAATTCTTCATGAAAGTGGAAAAAACCAGTATGATAAAAAGTGCTTGCAATAATCCTTAAAAATAGGACAGTTCCTTTTTGTCCAAATCATAAGTACTTCTTAAGGTATCTTTTTGTACTAGTACTCTTAAGCCTCCTTAAAACTAGTGGTAGTACAAAACAGACTGTTTCAAAAACACTTTAAGGAGCGATTTTCAACTCTACCTAGAAAAAAAAAGCAACAAACACCCAATAGCAGAAGTGGTCAAAAAAAGCAAAGTGCATAAATCCTACTCATTGTTTAAAAAGCAACTACCACCATATTGTTTTCTTTTTGCAATCAACTTCCCATTATCAGAAGTAAAATAATACCTCAAGTAATGGAGGGAAAAATCCCTGCAGACAGTTATTACTGAGCATGCACAACACATCAATCGACACAGCCTGTTCTCTTCACTGGGTTCAACCCAGGCTATCTCACTGCTTCTGGTAGGTCTTATTTGCCCAGATGCAGCATTTGATTGGCAAAAGCTCGGTTTCAACTGAAGAGCCTGGCTAAATCTAGACCATAAGGCAGAGACATCACATTAGCACCACCAGTGCCAGCTTGGATACAGCAGGACTAGCAGTGAGGCACATACATTAAATACTGATCAACATTCACTGACTCTGTACACGCTAATAAGCCCCTATAGAAGCTTAGGTCAGGAAACACCAAGACAGATACACCTAAGCTATCTTTACATGGTGCCAACTCAGCCATGACAGGGTTTACTAGCTCAGATTTGCAGTGAAGTAATGGCATCTAAAGAACCTTTAAGCTCCTGGAAGAAATAGTCACATTCACACAAAGCTGAACTAGTCATGCTGTTTCAGATTTTTGCTGGCTTCCCAGGGCTCCGCAATTACCACAAGCAGTGGGAAACTGTTTCTACACAATGATTTGGAAATGTACCACAGGTCTTTCCAGAACACTGAGCTGCCATCCACGAAAAACTGCTGATATCAAATCCTACACAGGAAAGTGCAGATTCTAAAAAACAGGATTTTCAATACTGTTTACATTTTGTTCACTGCTGTCTCTACTGGTAGCAGTGGTGAAGATCTCAGTGGGACAAGTTCCACTCAGATGTCATGAGAGGAGACGATATCTCACCAGAAAGCCTGTAGTTCATGAAGCAACTCTAAAAGAAACACAGATTTATCCCTTACTCCCAATCTCTAAAACCTTTCCTTTTCTTTGAGTTAAACTTTTTTTCCAATGTTTTGTTCATTTTAACATTATGCTTATAAACTGAGCCTGTTTTAACAGCTCCGGAGCTGACCACTTTTCAGTGAACTGGCTCAAAGAATTGACGTCATCAATCCTTCATCTCTGGGTTCATTTTTTTCCACATGTATGCTCCTAACGCTTATGAATAAACTTTGAAAATGGGAACCAAAGCCTCTTGTTATTTCTTCCAGCTGGGAGGATCCTGGAAAAGCTGTAAATGGTTGAAACTGAGCCAATTATCTCAGTGAGCTGTGAAAAACCAGTTTAAATCAGTTTAAATGCTAAGTGTTTTCATCACTCACTCATTCAAATAATTATTAAAATTACAATCTCAAATGATTCCAGAGTACTACAAGTCATGCTACATATACCACTTGAAACATATGCTCCACCAAACCTGAAATACAGAAAATAAAAATAGGGAGACTAAAAATAGTCTAAGAAATTATAACAGGAGTAAGCTTTATATTAGTGTACCTTTGTTTATGTTCACTTACAGAGTTGCAACATTCAAGACTACAAAGTCTTGATTGCCGGTCCTTGATTTCAGGTCCTGATTACAGGGTGAAGTTTGCTGTTTATTCCCTTTCTGGAATCTTGCTATGCTTTTACAATCAGATATTTTAAATAATTCTCTGTGGCAAATCATGAGTTGCATATAAAATATTTTTTTAGTTTAAAATATGCTTACTTTAGCACGTGTAAGGCAGTAGTAGAAGTGCCTTCTGGCCCTATGCAACCCTCATCTGAAATGAGGCCAGAGAACTGTAGCCCAATGTTTCCACCTGTGAACATTCCTTCAAGTGCTTAAGCACATTTGCTCCTATCATTCTATTTGTACTGGATTCTTTTTTGAGCTACTGTATTTTAGCCATGCTCACAATTGCATTCCTTATCAGTTAAAATGAAAGTAGAATTACTGATGCACTAGGTAGCCTAGATTATTTCTCCTGTTTGTCTTAGCTACCTAAACATAACTTTTGACATAATCTTGTTGCTGATTTACTTTATTTACCTCATCTTTCAGGGACTCACAGTCACTTCTATTCCTAAACACCTTTGCAACATACAAATGTTGTCATCTTACTGCTGTCCCTGTTTGTTTGATATTAATAAATACACCATCTTTTTCTTCTCCTGAACAGGGAAAAAATTATATATTCTGGAAATAATCTTGTTACACTGATATTTGACTCCTTATTCTTAACTTTTAGTTCCCTCTCTTTGCTGATTCCAAATCTTTAACTATATTTAACTCTAAGCCTACAGCAAGCAACAAAATGGGAGAAGTCTTTAAAGCCCATACAGCCTGTCATGTCTCATATGTTTGCTTACCCAGGCAGTGAATCCAATCAATCAATCAGCTGTCAGGACCACACCAAACCATGCTGGCATTTGTAGGAGAATGACACCCCATATGAACACTCCATGTAAATTTCTTGTAGCTCAAAAGAAACCCAGCAGTTGCCACATTTGTAACATTGCAACGAGGAGCACCCTGCCAAGGGTTCTCCCTCACTACTCTCTGCCCTATGCACCCAGCCAAGGCAGCAGTCCTGGAAAGGACACAAGCAGAGCAGCAGAACAATACTGAGAGGTTCCTGTTGACAGAGCCCACAGGAACAGTATTCCCGGGCAATCACAGACCCCTCCTGCCTGACTCCCTGCATTTGGTGCCTCTGCCTGCTGGCACACTACAGCACTTGGCATTACAGGCTCAGATCCAGTCTCAGGCTGTGAATATGTGTGGCTGTCTCAGTTAGGAAGGCTAAGCAGGTTATGATCCATTGTCTGCCACTGTTAACAGCCCTATCAAGAATAATGTTCTTGTGGGTGTTCTGAAACTCCAAGTCATAAATGCATACTGGTTTTCCTTATTTGTGCTGAGTTCTTACTTGATCAACAATGAGGGGAAGGATGACTAGAATTATAGGATTATCATCATTTTTTACTGCACCATCAGTAATTGTCGTGGTTCACAAATGGCCAGCAAAAATAGATACAAATGGTGTATGCCACTGAAAAGTTTGGTGTCATTTTCTATTATATAATTACATTTGTCCTTACTGAAACCTTTGAACTGTTATGTTTTAAACCAGCCATTTGAAGATTATAAAAATAGAAATGGACATCAGGGTAATTTAACTGGGAAAGAAGAAAACACTACCAAATGTTTTTTCTTTTTTTTTACTGTATTCTGAGATCTGCAATATTATTAAATTCCCTCTTAAATGGGCTGTTGACTGAATGGGAGACCAAATGGATAGCACAATTTCCTAGTTTATCCTGCAATTCTTCTTAAAATCAGTAGTCATTAAAAAAAATTTAAAAGGTCTTACAATTTATAGGTATGCATGACATCCATGTTTGCCATGCAGTTCTCATGAATTCCACTAACGACTTCTGTGTATATGCACAAGTATAATAAGAAATCGTAACAGATATTGAAAATGTTCCTAAGTACCTGAAAAAAAAAATCTAAATGTCTTAGTGGAAACATAATCACTATTGAACAACCAAAGCCCACATTTGCAACATCACCAGTTCATTGAGAAAGGCCATTTTGCTCCTCCAAAGAACTGTTCCACCAACATGGAGCAGGTAAGCAACTAAACTTTAAGTGTCAACATTTATAATTTACAGCCATGAATAAGGCTTTCAGCATTGCTATGACAGAAAAAAACTGCCAGACATATATACTAAACATATTTTTTTTAATTCTTCAGTAATAATGCGTGCTTTTGCCTATAAAAATTACTTAAACGCTGTCCATCCACTTCTCTGTGCCGAATTCCCTTTTCCCCTCCTCGCGTTTCCTTCCTAATACTTTTTTTTAACCTGATGACCAACTTCAAGTGGATTTTACAAAATTAGAGCTGTCAAAGCTTGGAAATCATTACAGAAAATTAGAGACATGAAAGATAGTATGATAGAAAGCATGAGAAATCAATGGTTGGAGAGAGGAAAGGCAAATTAGTGCCCTTACAAAGATAGGGCTCTTATCTATTCTAGTCCATCCCCAGTCCAGCAGCAGTCAGTCATGCAACACGCACATAGTCTTGAATCACTGCAAACATAGGATCAGTCTGGAATTACTGTGTGACTTTGTGCTACTATTTTTCAGCTTGCTAGTGTATTTATAATTTAGTATTTAACTAATTCCAAATGAAGTAATACTTAGAACAATGCAAAACAATTACACCAACAGAAAACACTGAAAACCAAGAATTATTTCTAATATTCGACAACCCAAAACATGTTGGCGCAATTATGAACGTCAAAGTTGCTGTTCAACTTCTTAACATATACATATTCAGCAATGCATTAAAAAACTCAGTATCAAAATGAGTGTCATTCAAAGGGAAGTTAAAATGTATTATGGATAATGAGAAAAGTTCTAAATTGAGACACAAGCAGTGCTATTTTTGGAAGTGAACAGATGGCTACAGAAGAGCAGACCTAAAAATCAAGAACAATGTAGGGAGTCAGAGCAGGGGGGCTGGAATGAGGTATAACTGGAGAACTTGCTTTTCTTACTCTAGTGCACGCTTTTTGACAAGCTGAAGATACTACAAATCTACAACAGAGAAGACATGAATTACATTTTTAGGTATTTTAATGACTTGCAGAGCAGTGTTGGCTATTTTGCTCCTTCTCTCTGTACATACAATCATTCATATGCAATCATTTAGAAAAATCTCATTACTTTGCAAAACTTCATATACTTTTTCTGTGATGTCAGAAATACCAGGGAAACTAAAAATTGGGTCAAACATGTGGCTTATTTGCTTTAAAACATTTCTATACAAATATCTGTATTACAAACTTCCAAAGAATTTGCTAAAGCCAAAACAGTGTATACAACCTTTTTTAAAGAATACTAAATTTTTATCCCACTGTCAAATCTGTAATTATAGTCATCTAAAATTTCTAAAAGCTATGACTATCAATTAAATGTGCAAAGCCCCCTGTATCTCAATAATCTCATCTTACATTTCCAACTGAAAAAGGCAGCACTTCCTCCCAAATACGAGATGCCTCCATGCCTTAGAGTACAGGATATCTTTAATTTGGATTTAATTTAAAGTGGATTTAATTTAAAACTCCATTAATTCAAACTTATTTTTCCCAAGGAAAGGCAACAATCGTTGTTGTTATTTTGTGTTAGTTATTAGTGTAACCTTAAGAAGAATAATTTCTTTCTTCATATTTGTCAAATGGAAGCATAAAGTGTTTTAAGAGTTGTATTAGAACGATGAAAATTCTTACCAAAACCAGTAGGTCTTGGCTTCAGAGACAAGCTGGCTGGCTTATTTCTCCAGCCTTCTACAATCCTTCTGCATGGAAGTATGACTCTCTAACATACCAACCACTCATCCCAATTTTGTGTCATCTGCAAACCTGCTGCAAACATCCAGATTATTAATGAAGATGTTAAACAGGGCTGGAGCTACTATTGACCCGCGGGGTACACTGCTACCACCAGCCTCCAATTAGACTTTGGGCCACTGATCACTATTCTCTGCACCCAGCCAATCAGCCAGTAAGTTCCATATATCAAGGACAGTAGTTTCTGTGTTTCCATTTTAACTTTGGGTGAGGACTATACAAATCTTCACATGTCGTCTAAAAGGTCTTACTTTTTTTTTTCTTTAAAAAAAAAAAAGGAACAGAAACAAGCAAGACAAAATGGCTGTTGCCAAAAGAGATGTAAGAAATTTATTCAAACAAATGTTCTTAGGTGACTAAATGGAAAACTGCTTCTGGCACGCAAGTCCAAAATCATTAATCCTAATCCATGATCAGTATATAATAAAACTAACCCAAAATCTGGGAAAGAAACCAATCAAAGCTCTATGTAGGTGCTTGTGAAGCCTACTTAACTTTCTGAAAGATGTCTTCTGAAACCATTGACAATCTACAATGTGTTACATACCCATCGAGAAGAAGGATTTTCCCTTATGATTCTGAAGAAGTATTTAAAATTCACATGTAATGATACAAAAGCAGTGCATAAAGGGTTATACTAGCTCCCTGTTGACAATTATAAATCAAATAAAAAAGATTAATGACTTTATATGATCACCTATACAAACATACTTTAGTCATATTTTAACTGGGAGGACATAAACCAGACCTCCTCCAAAAGCCAGCCAGACCATTGAAGAGGTGCTATGCCTGAGCTGAACTGACAGGTCTGCCAAGGTCAGTTCTAGAACTGAACTACCATGTTAACAGTGACATCAGCTACCTAGGCTGAAGTATGGGCAAAGCAACTCAGGTATGTCTACAAATAAAAACCTAAATATATCCATCACGAATATTCAGTATTAGAGTGACACTAATCAGATACCTGCTTCATCATTGTAAAGTAACAAAGTGTTATATTTTTCCCATCCACTTATTTTCTTATGCAACAAGGCATTTCTCTTTGTGTTGTAGAAACAAAAAATACGTTTATCTCAGCCTTGTGATTTCAGTGGCACATCCTTGGATGGAAAGAAAGTGGCTTGGAAGGAACCACCTCTACTTATTATCCATCTATGCATTTTCAGAGGTTTAAGGGTTTCACGACTATCAGCCTGTCTTCTTTGTTTTGATTTTAAGTACAGAACTGTAAAGAAAAAACCCAAAAGATTTACTTCCTCAGCATAGTTGCAGAATTACCATGGTCTTAACACTTCTTGATGCTTATGGTTAGCTGAAAAGCCAATACTCTACAGGACAAATAGTTAAAACGCTCTTATAGCAGGCATTGGCAGGCATTTCTGTGGGAGACAGCTGTGCGCAGCATCCCAGCTGATGCCCCTAAGCAGCAGGCAGCAGACAGCGGCTGCCAGAGGAAGCTCTCGCTGGAGAGACACCATCCTGAGACCAAACCCTACAGAATTCTGCCATTAAGCAGAGCTAAAAGAAAATGCTAAGTCGAGGAGACAGCTTCTGGCTTTCCCCATTTATTTTTGGAGGGCTCCTCAGCCTCTAGGGCCAAAGGCAAGGTGATTGCAGCATGCTGTGAAGCGAGACACCCTGGGAAGCATGAAATCATTAAAACACTCGTTTAGACAGAAGGAGAAAAGATGAGTGAGTAAAATTCTAAGATGAAATAAAAATCGTCTTTGTATAACATCTTGTTTATGGTAACACCTAGTCACTTTCCAAAAGTCAGTTCAGTAACATGCTTTAGATTCTTTTCCTTTTAATCTACATTTTCTTTTTTTTCCCCAGACATTATGTAGTTTTAACGATTTCTTAAGATTACTTTGTTCTTTGTACCCACCCTCCATTACAAAAAGAAGAATACCTTCCAACAGAAACAGAGAATGCAGGTGTTCATCTCTGCAGCTCTCATCTGAGATTCTGCTTCACAGCCTTGGATAAGCACCACAGAAAAGTCTGTGCGGGCAAATAGATTTTATTCTTGCCGTACACACTCCACCGTGGCAAAGGAACAGTTCTGAACCATACACATCATCTCTAAACTTCAGGTGAGAATCTAGGCATGCTGAGCTCATTCTGTCTGGCATCTTCAAGTTGTTAAAGAGCCTTTTTTTTGAGGAGTTGCATAAAGAATAGATTGAAAAGAATGACTGACCCTCACAGCCTTCACTGCATTATTAAAATGCTTTAAAGCAAACTTTCTTAAGGGCTTATGTCTAACTTGCCCAGGCATTATTAATGCAATATTATTATTTAGCTGAAAGGCAATGAATCTCACAAAAGGCACACTGGTTGCCACGACTCAGCAGTTTTCCTAAGTGTGTTATGCTAAACAACATTGACATGAGATAACAAAATAGAAATCACTAGTAATAAATTTGAATACTTCCAACCCTGAACGCTTAATGAGTTCTGTATGTAGAATTCTACAAAGAGCACCTCTGTTCCAGATGCAGGCTCCCAAAAGTTTTTGCTGCTGTCAGCATTCATATCATCACCTTTTATGCACTGTTTTAGCCTGCTGCTGGTTTTCTCTAATCTGTTCTCTACCATAATGAATTAGCTGTTTTCTAAAAATGTCAGGTAAAGGAAAAGGAAAAAAACTAGAGACACTGCAACTGTTACAGCACCGAAATAGTTGCATAACAGAAAAAAAATGCCAGAGTAGTGCCTTGGATTTGATAGTTATGCTTCAGAAATGCCTTTAATAAATGATTTTTCAGGGATTGAAATATTGCTTCTGTACTGTTTGAAGAGCAGTAGTAGTCACAGTAGGACTTTAAATTCACCAGAGCTTTCAGAAGTGCAAGTTCTCAAAAAAAGCTTAAAAAATATAAGATGGGATACAGTTACTGCTTGTGAGGATCAATGTACATGTAATGAAAGTAGCACAACCTCCTTAAGTTATATGCTTACAGACAGGTCTAAGGATCAGACACTAAAATAAAATAAATTGGGTGAGCCACATCTCACAGTCAGTGACCTGGTACTCTTTGTTTTGGACTGAGTTGCAGAGTTTTGTTTAAATCTGTATAAAGTTAGAAATAATGTGTATACCTGGCAGACAGGCTGGAAGCCTTTTGCATCTGTTAATAGCTGTATCTGAGTAGCAGCAAGGGAAAGCTACCACTGAAGGGCCAACAGAGGCTTTTTCATCCACTTACCAACAAATGTTTAATCCACTGCAAAATTATAATCTCAAACTGCATTAGAATTGGCTAGCTGCACCAAGATTTTCACTTGGAAAGCTATCACTAGGTCTTTTTTCTGTACTAATTCCCCCTCAGAAGAGATCATCCTCTTGCCCATGTCAAGGGAAGCACTGTATTAGGAGCTCCATGCAAGACACTGTGCTTGAGGGTTTAGGGATCCTGAACTGGCAATGCACACCCTATCGGTCCTTGTACTTGGAAGCCCTTATGTTGGCATGAGCAGTGCTGTCAGGGAACCTGCTGGCACGCCCCAGGTGGCACTGGTGGATGACACAACAGAGATGCCATGCCAGGCTATCAGGAGAAACGACTGCTTGTTACACAAAATAAAAGGCACCATGAGAGGGAAGAGGAATCTATCCACAGGCAGATATCCACACGCACAGAACGCTGTGGGAAAACCCACCTGGGGTCCATTTGAGGCTGCATGATCAAGGGGTTCCAAATCTCTGAAGGGACACAAGATTTAATTGCTGCGTTTCTCTTTTTATTCTTCCTTGTTAATATGGCTATTGTATCATGCTGTTCATTGGCCAGTCTTTCTTAGTGAGATCCAAAAAGAGCTCTACAACATCTCCCTCCCTCCCCCTGGTGCAGAATTAATACAAAAAGTGAACAACAAGAAAAATAGCTAAGCTATATGGCCCCCATGTCATCTGTTTCATTTTCATTATCTTTTTTTCCCACTCTGAACTTGCTTTACAATTTCTGGGCTCTCAAATTTATATACAGCTATGAATGCAACTTTAGATATGCTATATAAGTATAATCTTTATATAAGCTGTACAGTTTAATATATGTATATACAGTTTAATATATCATTGGCTGAATCCTCCTGTATTACGGAAAAAAAAAGAAAATTCTAACAGTGAATATAATGAAGTTGGAAACAGCATTTAGTATAATCACTCGAAAATGATAAGGTGTTGGGTTAAATGTTCTTTAAAACCATAAAAAAATTAAAATTACAATAAAATTATGTTTTGCTAAAAGACAGTCTTAAAATTATATACAACTGTTGATTAAATCCAAGTCCAAAGTCATAACCCAACAATTCAAACAGTATACATTTTGCCAAGACATCTAGACTGTGAACAATGAAAGGGCAAATCCAAGACAGTACTGTAACACTTCAGCCAAAACTCCAACAGACACTCTGTTCTCTTCTTGTAAAGTCCCCTTTACAACAGTAGTTGCAAACAACTACTTTCAATATCAAATGTAAACAAAACTTTGAGAGTAATCTGGAAAATACGTTAAACCCTGAAATCAAATCGTTTATTCAACCCTATGCAACTAATTGAAGACAATTGGTGATTACAAACAAATTTCATTTTCTTAATAATGCTCATCAGAACATCCAAAACATCTACCACTACAGCAAAAAATCTAAAATAGTCATGGAAGCGAGCAATTAATGCCTTTCTTTAATTATTACAAAAAAAGTGGAACACATCACAAAAGACAAATAAAATTCAGCAGAACCACAATTGCAGAAGTAAAGGACACAGATTAAGATAGGTTTCAGAATTTACAGGCTCTTCAAAAATTAAGCTGTTAACGCCAACACTGTGCATTCAAACCTGACAGAAGTGATATCTGCAACCAGAACTATGATTACATCCCGTGTCATGAAAAGCACTGAAATACAATTTCCAGTAAAATAAGGAATACTTACATATCTTATAAACTGGTGAAGGGGTAAAAAAAAAAGAAGGCAGTAAACAAGTTTCTAAAAAACACTTCCAATAAGAAAAGATGAAGATAGAGGAGAGGCAGGAAAAAGAAATACAAGGTGAGTAAATCAACACCAGAGGCTGTTTTTGCAGAAAAAACTTTCCCCTCTAAAGCTCCTCATCTTAAAATAACACCAGAGCTGTTCTTCTCACTTGTATATGAATTACAACATTTATAATCTTAATTTACGTGAATTATCTTACCAAAGCCAACGGTAATTGCTCTACTTCATTCTGTAAGACGACTCACAAAACCCAGTACTATATGTTACGATTACTCAGAAAGGGACTACGCATTCACCCAGGCACATATTCACCAATGCTCTAGAAATTAACATGTTGCACCCCTGTAGTATACTTCTCTTCTAATTTTACAGTCTTTATTTCTTAGAACTTGGCAGGAAAAAAGGGGCAGATGTTTCCAATCCCTCATTTGGTTACAATCAGCGGACACACCCACAGTCACACCACTGCACGAATGCTCGGCCTGCTCCCACCCATGCAGCAGGTATTGTGGTCAACTAAAAAACCTGAATGACAGAACAACTTTTGAGCATTCAGGCGGAGCCTGAAATAATGGTACATGAAATTTTTCTTCAAGCATGACTAAAATAACACATGATTGATTCAGAAGCAGAAGTTAACTTGATTTAAGGTGAAGTGTAAATGTAAAACAGAATAATGGATAAATCATAAGAAAAAATGCATTCCAACTGCATTGACAGTCATCTCGTAAAAATCAAATGTAGTAGAAAGTAAGTTATTGGGTATGCAGTAATGCTAGCCAAAAACTACAATAAATACTGCAGGCAGTCAATCCTGCCCATTCATTTTGAAAAAGAAGAAAAAGCCTCTTTCAGGTATTCCATTCCTTCTTTGTCCCCCACCTACCGACTGTCAATTGCTTCTTCTTCTGGTACTTTCTTGCCTAAGAGAGATCATAAAGAGGGCAAAGGAATGAATACATTTGGACCCACTCCCCAAATAACCAGTCAAAATCCCAACTGTGACAATAAAGCTGCCTGCTCCAGAGTGACTGCCAGGCCACAGCTTGTGCCCCCACGTGAGACAGGATGGTTTGCATTAGCTACAGCACAACAGCCCAGCAGGCATCCTACCACACACAAGGCCAGTGATACAGCCCCTGAGCACTTCATTATTCAAACCTGCCACTCTTCATCCTCCTTTGTTTGTTTGTTAATTACAAATACTTACATCTTCTTGGAGTTTGAGCCTTTTAGGCTTTATAAGTTCATTTTTTTCTTCATAATACTAACTAGAAATATTCCAGCTTTATAGATTCCCCTGTACACAACTCCTGACTAAGGTAGTTAGAGAAGAACAGTCCATTATTTCAAAAGTTTATTGCACTGAGTATAATTCTCAATGTCCAGCATTTGGTGCAGTAATACAGCCAGAAAAACCCTCTAAATCAATCCAATATTTAATAAACGTATTATGCTAATTTAATTTGAAGTGATACAGTATCTGTCTTACTGATTTTAATCTTTTCACATAAGCCTCAATAATTAACCAATCAGGAAAGCAATTTATCAGACCCAAATACTGGCCTACGTAGCATCATCTCCAAAATCCAGTGAAATCAATGTGTTTACAACAAACAGAATGCAAAGAAAGTATATGTGTGATTGTTTTAGCTGCAGTGCAGTTTTCAGTATTTCATAATGAAAATGTTTGCATTTATAGCCGTCAGTCTGCATATTCATATGCTTATAACAAAGTCTACCTCAGTTTTGTCTTTGAAAAGAGGAAAAAAAGAAACTTTAATTAACTACAATCTTTCGACTAGTGATACTCATTTCCTAAAAAATAACACTAGTGGAGAAGCAATTAAGAGGTAAACTTTTCAAGAGCTGTTTAACAGTTATTAAGGCTAACAGATAGCAAAGGTGAAAAACAAGCAGTCTACAAATCAAACTAATAAAAACATGGTTACTGCTCAAAGAAAATGAATTATTTTTTCCAGCTTTATTGCAAATACAGTTTAGGAAGCACATGTTTCTAATACACCAATTTGAAACACTCTTTGCAATACTAATTTGTTTCCAGTTTCAGTATTTGCAATATATCTTTCTTATTAAAAATGGATGCTGTTCCTAGCAGAGTGTTTGTAAGGACTGGCACAAATTCTCTGTAGAAATGAGAGAAAAAGCAAGAAGCAGTGTTTGATTTACAGAATTTATATATGAAAGGGAGATAGGATTTATTTCCAATCATGGCAATTTTATGTGCTAACTTTACGTGCACTGTTCAGTAGTGTTAAAAAACATGCCTGCTTCTCATAACCTTGTCCATAATGACATATCTGATGATTTCACATTTCAATTCTAAACTCAGATTTAAAGAAAAAAAATAATATAAAAATGACACTTTCACACAAGACTCCTAAAAATTTTAACAGGTAGAGAAAGATCATATAAGAATGAAAGTTCAGTGCAGAAATACGTCAAAAAAAGACCCCAAACCAAACAACCCTCCTCCAACATACAGCTTTTTCAGTTCCTGCTGTAGGATATTCCATAATTGCATAATCCTAAACTTTGAGCAATAAATATGCATTATGGAGAAGGGAAATCCAAGAGCAACAGAAGTTCAAAACATTTCTTTGTTTCAATGGTAGCAGTAAACAATTGTCACTGCAAGTCCTTTACTCACAAGCTCATATACATCACTGTGAATTCTAGTAATTCAGTTTTCTGAGTACTCAATGAAACAGGGCAATAAACAAATGTGATTTTTATAAATTAACACAAGCTTTCCAATCTTTGACATAATTTATCTTTTTGATTTACACTAAGGAACTAACTTGAAAAACATAAGGAGCCTCTGCAGTATTTTGAAAAAAACTTCTGCAAAAGCAAGACATATAAATGTATTACTGCATACATCTCTGTCTCTTACCACAAAAACTACTTTCTTATATATGGCAGTGATTTTCCAAGAAATAACAAGAAGGGAAAATTATTTCAGATATGTATTGCATGTCTAGAAGTCATCCCAGATGAGAGAATACAGTTATGAGAGCTATATTAGCAAAGTAAAAATGAGAGCTTCTTCCTGACCTTAAAATACAAAATATTCCTACAGTTTAACAGGATTGATGAAGTTCTTCCAGTTACTCATCTCATTCATCATCTTAATCTTTGCTTGCCACGGAATTTTTTGTGTACATGGTAGTAGCCACTATGTGCTAGCATTTTCCAGACATCCAAGAAGGGATGGCCCATGCCCCAGGGAGCTCAGACCCTGAAGACAGGCAGGCAAATAGACACAAGTCAGGGAAAAACAAAATTAACAAGTCACGCTAAACATCTACATTTACTACTGATCTCACAACAAAATTGACCTGTAAACTGTGAAGGTGACAAGCTGAAAGGGTGATGTCCGGAGGGGAAGAACCAGCAGACGAATTCTTCTAGATTGTGCCATGCACTGATGCTGCGGAGCAGAAAGCAAAACTGAGTCTGAAAAAAGTTGACAAACAAGCAAGTAGGAAGCTTGACAAGAGAAGCGTAAGCAGAAAGTGATAGTTATATACTGTCTTTCATGTTTTAGTTTACCTTCTGTCACTTCCTAGCTTCTAAGTAATTCCTTTAATAAGGCCCTAGTAGCATAATAAATCTAAATCATTTGGGTTCTGTCAACTTTCTGAAAACAGTAGTTCCTTATACCTCAACCACACAAAAATGGTCAGAGAGAGAGGCCACTCTGTTTCCTTCATTGAGGATATCCATCAGAGAATGTGCTGGACTTAAAATGCAGTTCTTGCTGTGAGACTGGAAATAAAAATTAAATTTGTGTGTTACTTTTCTAAACTATTTTTTTCAAATTTAATAGGTTGAGTGTTGTACAAACGTTATATAATTCTACATAGTGAATGATGTAACACATTGCGTTTTCACAAAGCAAAATAATGTTCCAAAACCCTCAGAAAACTAGCAGAAGGGAGCTGCACGAATACCAGGTTTGTGCCACAAGTATAGACTCCCTGTTTCTGTACTTAATTTTTCCTCCTTCCTTGCTAACAAATCATGACTAAAGTCTGCTAACACTTTTTAAAAAAAATTTTTAATAAATATTTAAGAGTAAGATCAAGGCTCTGATCCAAAAATCACTAAAAGCTGTTCAGATTTCCATAGTACAAAAAATGTTGTCATATCAACATCCTGTTTGAACAAATTACAGATCTTATTATATGATAGAATCACAGAATTTCTGAGGCTGAAGGGACCTCTGGAGGTCACCTGGCCCATCCCCCTTGCCTCAAGCTGGACCACCTAGAGCCCACGACCATGTCCAGACCCCTTTTGATTATCTCCAAGGATGGAGAGACCAAAACCTCCATTGGCCTGTGCCAATGGTCAGTCTCCCTCACGGTAAAAAAGTGTTTCCTGATGTTCAGAGGGAACCTCCTAAGTTACAGTTTGTGCCCATTGCCTCTGGTCCCATCACTGGGCAGCGATGAAAAAGTCAGGTTTTTACAGTTCGTTCAGATATTTATAAAAATTGAATCATCTCTTCTTCAGTCTGTAAAGTCCCAGCTCTCAGCCTTTCCTCGCTAAAGAGATGCTCAAGATTTGTAATCATCTTTGTGATCTTTCGTTGAGCTCTCTGGACCCATATCAGGTTCTCCACATCTACTGGGGAGCCCAGAAGTGGAAACTGCACACCAAGTGTGGCCTCATTGGTGCTGAGTAGAAGGGATGGATGACGTACCTGGCAATATTGCTGGCAATACTTTGTCACAAGAGTGCACTGCTGGCTTATTTCACCTTGGTGTCTACCAGGACCTTCATGTCTTTTCTGCAAAGCTGCTTTCCAGTTGCCTGTGGTTGTTTGTTCCTTCCCAGCTGCAGGATTTTGCACTTCCCCATGTTGAATTTCATGATATTCCTGTGTGCCCCACTGTGTGAAACCATGAAGTACAACCCTTTGGTGTATCAGCCACTCCTCCCAGTTTTGTGTCTACTCCAAACTTGCTGAGGGTACACCCTGCTCCATTCTCCAGATCCTTAATGAAGATACTAAACAGGACTGGACCCAGCATTGACTCCTGGGATACACTTCTAGTTACTGGCGGCCAACTAGACTTTGTGCCACTAATCACTGGTTGTTCTACCAGTTTTCAATTAAATCACATAAATTTATCACTGGTCAAGCATTACTTCCTCTTGGTGAATCCATGCTGATTGCTCTTTATGACCTTCTTGTCCTTTATATGCCTGGACATTTCAACTAAACTCTCTTTACAGATCCCCTTTCAGGAGGTCAATGCAGTTGGAATACTAATGTACACTAGATGCTTGTAAAGCCTTTAGAGCAGCCAAGTGAGAGAAGCATCATGCATTGGGATGCAGTGAGCAATCCTAATGCCATGCTCCGAATTTCAATAGATAATATTTCACAACAGGTAGCTGGGCTGCAGTATTTGTCCAAATCTGACCGAAGTGTTAAAATTATAGACTTCGAACCAAGATTAGAAGCAAGCAGGTATGTCCATATCCAAAAAGTCCATTTTCCAAAGGCAGTGAGCTAACAGGAACTGATGCTAGGAAAAAGCATGATTCTACATAAAAGGGAAATTATACCTTTTATGGAAACTTAGGTCTCTTGCTGGCTGTACCTCAGCTCTCCTGTAGTAGCTAAAAAGACATCTCCCTGTAGTCTGCCTTGGCTTCCCATATCCCCCTATTTCCATTCTATCTACTTTGAATGAAAGCTTGCCCAGCAGAGATCATGCGCCATGAAAGTTCATTTCTGATCTTAATTTGAACCACTAGGTGCTGCTGCAACACAGACAATAAACAACTACAGCATAAACTGTCCCATAAAATTATTTGGGATTTACACTCTATGTGACAAAATTGACCTTAGGACATTATATGAGAACTCTTAGCACTGTCATCCTTTTGCCATACTGCAATAGAAAATGAGCAGTTTCCAGCCTGGGGATTGATACTCTGTTTTTCTTGGACTACAGACTTTATTTACTGATCCAGGAGTCAAAAGCAACACATGAAAATCAAGCATAGATCAGTCTGTCTGCCACTGTGCTCTCCTTCTAAGCTAAGTGCATATAACAGCCAGAAACATAAAAAAGCTCACTCTCATAAGTGAAATTTCCAGCAGAGCATGAAGCAAGTAACATGTCGAATACTGCTAGTCAAGGTAAAACACTGGCATCCTGGCCACCAACCAGGACCTTTCCTTTGAACCTCCAATCTCTGAGAAACCCTAGTTATCTAACTCTTCCATAACACAACACTTAGCAGCATTACTAGCTTATCACAGCTCCCAGGATAAGGAGTTCAAGGATGAAGAATTCTTTTGTTTGCATTCCCCCAGGCTGTATCAGGTCTATCTGGTTGTTAGCAAGTTTAAAAATCTAATAAATGGAGAATGGGCTGTCACTACCAGAATGGTGTGTCCAAGAAATTGATACGATCTGGCAGAAATATTATAACACTAATCTAACAGGTATGTAAATATGATTTGTGAACAATGAACATAGTTGGAACTGTAAGACTCACACAGACAATGCAAACTGTATAAAATCTGAAATAAAACTGATGTCTTCTGTGAGAAGACAAATTACATATTTTAAGTTGACTCTTTCAGTTCCATTGACACATAGTGCTGACACTTTCTACAGTCTGTTCTTCTCCAAATTAAAAAAAAAAAAAGAGGGAACATAGAGATTTCTATTCTATATAATAACATTATCACCTCTTTTTAGAATGACAAATACAACACTACCACTAACTATAAGAGCTGTTGCCTTAAAAATCACAAATATTCCTAATGTTCCAAGTAGTTATTTGAGAGCATATAAGCAGCATACAGAAAAAGTCTGTCATACTCTAGCACAGTCACCAGTCTTAAATTTGTTTTATTGTCAAATTTTGATAGAACCCCTGGAGGTTCGGGATGAAACAGAGAACTTTAATGTGGATGAGAGTACTCTTAATTTCCTTGTAACATCATGGACTAAATTAACTTCTTTTTTGGGATGGCTTAAACTTTTCACTGCTGCTACCAAGCAACTCCGAATCATTTTAGAAGGCAAGTGAAAACAATAGTGGATTATGCTTTGAAACCTCTTCTATCCCAGTGAAAAAAGTGCACAGCACCTAACCATGCTGTCAAACCCCCTGCCAGTCTCCCTACAAGAAAGGAGAGGTAGGAAAAACCAGCAGGTCAGCAGCTGACTGACTACACTTAAGCGCTGCATACAGCTTTGAGCTCAGGTGATAGCTGAGATGAGTAGAAAGACAGGCTGGGTGGAGAATGGATTGAGAGCAGCCCTGCCCAGAAGGACTTGGGGGTGCTGCTGGGTGAGAGGTTGGACATGACCCAGCCGTGTGCACTCCCAGCCCAGAGAGCCAATGGTGTCCTGGGCTGCATCCAGAGCAGCGTGGGCAGCAGGGAGAGGGAGGGGATTCTGCCCCTCTGCTCTGCTCTGGTGAGACCCCACCTGCAGTGCTGCATCCAGCTCTGGGGTCCCAGCACAGGAAGGACATGGACCTGGCAGAGTGAGCCCAGAGGAGGGCCATGAAGATGACCAGAGGGCTGGAGCACCTCTCCTGTGAAGAACGGCTGAGAGAGTTGGGGCTGCTCAGCCTGGAGAACAGAAGGCTCTGGGGAGAGCTTACAGCACCTTCCAGTACTTAAAGGGGGCTACAAGAGACACAGAGAGGGCCTTTTTACAAGGGTGTGTAGTGACAGAACAAGGGGAAATGGCTTCAAACTGCAAGAAGGTATGTCTAGATTAGATATTAGGAAGAAATTCTTTACTGTGAGAGTGGTGAGGCACTGGAACAGGTTGCCCAGAGAAGCTATGGATGCCCCATCCCTGAGGATGTTCAAGACCAGGCTGGATGGGGGCTTTGAGCAACCTGGTCCAGTGGAAGGGGTCCCTGGCCATGGTAGGGAGGTTGAAATGAGATGACCTTTAAGGACACATCCAACCCAAACCATTCTGTATCTCTATGATCTTTCCTGCTTCCAATGTAAATTACTCTGCACAGCAAGACTTGAAGTCAGCTGTCATTTCTGGTCCTAAATCAATTCTTATCATTTTGTTGACCATTTTTTAATAAAATCCAACTAATTTGGCCCCGTAATTCAATTCATCTGTCAGCAGGGATGCATTGACTAGTCTGAAGAATCTGATCCACAGCTTTCTTCCCAAAACAGACAGGGAACAGTTGTTTCAGAAGTGATAAATGTAGACTGAAAAAATTTAAAATTTTCTCCTGCATCCTCAGTCTGGGTCTTATGGCTGCTGAAGGACAAAGACTTTCAGTGGAGATACCTACCCTTTTCTCCAGAGTCCTGACAAAAGTTATTTCAACGGCCAATTACCCTAAGTCTTCTGTATTTCATGCCTGAAACAGTTTTGTCTGGCATTTGCTTACGTAGACTCCTGATCCACAGTGAATCTCTTCTAAAGAAATCCTGGAAAGGAATCTGGAAATACTGATCCAGGACAACCTGATTACCATGCTCAGTGTAATTGCCAAGTGTCTGATTTTAGGTTTGGAGTTGGGCTCTTTTCCTTCCAAGACTGGGACAAAATAAACAGTGTTGACCTGAAGCAGAGACTATTGCTGAAAGCTTTAAAAAAAAGACTTACCACAGCCTAATTTTTTAAGTTTCTTTTTTCTTAGCCACATCACATTGACAATCTACAATTATCTCACAATCAACACTTACTCACTTCTCAAACTCGCTCTTCTTCTCTGCCATCTTCAGTTCATAGAAGAAATTTATTGCAACATTTTTCTAGATATCAAGTACATAAACCTGCACTGTGCATTGCAACACCTTAACCTTTCATGTCAGTCCAGGAAGACTCATATTCTTCTACATAATATTTTGGCCTATATCAGTGGTGTTTTCCAGCTGTTGTTTTCATGTTGTCCCATGACAACACTATTATTATGCAGAACTAGAAGGACATCCTCCCAATGTTCCAACCTCTTCTGTTTGTATATAAGACACTCTAACCAAGGGATGCTGCAGGATAAGTACCAGTGCTCTAAACCTGACCAGTTTAATTAAGTTCTCATGTACTACTGTTACTACTTGTTTGACTGAAGATCAGCCAAATGAAATCTAGATTTACTTTGCAGGAAAAAGAAAATCCAGTCGACTTCACAAAAGAAAGTCTACCCTTAGTGAAATCTAGTTGTCAACAATGAATTTCATGCTACTTTTTGTTTGCCGCCCTATTTTGAATTATTATTTCATTAATATTTGAATATTACTGCCCCTTAGTTAAACTAAAATGCCTGGTAATTCCACCCCTAGCTAAAGGCATGCATAAAATTTTATTATTTTGTAGTTATGTGGCTATGTGCCCAACTTACTAAAAATCCCTGCTACTTACCTACAAGACTGAATGCATAAAAAAGACTCTTTCTCTACTCCACTTCAAAAGAAACTCTTGAGATAAAATTGATATGCTTATGCTGCAGACTGCAATCATTTGGATCTTAAATGTGTCTTTCATCATCTTCTTTATTTTTGTCTAAAATAGGAAGTTTCTAAATGTGATCAACATCAATAGTGCAGAAGAGCTCTCCTGGATCAGGGAAGAATTTGCTTCCTTGGAGCATTCATTTCTAGCTTTGCCACCAACTTGCTATGAATCACTGGGCCTTTTCCGATGTGCTGTCTGACATGGGCCTCCCTGTAAACCACTCCTAAATGGCCATGCCCTTCCAGCAGCTACAGGCATCAAGAAGAAATCATTGAAAAAATGAAATACATTACTAATATGAAGAATTTAGAATACTAGGCAGTCTCTAAGCAAACAAAATAATATTATGTCTTTGACCAGACAAACTTTAAATCTCTACTTCTGTATTTGCCATTTGTGAAAAGGAGTAATACTTCCCTATATCAGCAATGATAAATAAATTCCACTTTAAGACAAACTGATATGCTGAGATGAAAAATTATAGAAAACTTCCCTGCAAAACTCGTTTCTTTTTAACACCGTACTCTGTGAATGATGAAGGTGGCTTATTGCCCACAAAAAATGATGACATAATAAAGAAATGCATAGCTACACATTTACAGCATTGATGAAGTTCACCACAGGAAATTATGATTACAGACTAACATGATGTCCAAACTTAAGGAGACAGGCATTTTAAATACAGACTCTTACTGAATTTCATGTGCTGAGGTTTACAACTACAACATTTAACATAGCTTTTAAATGCATAATTAAAGGCTGAATAAGGTTCCTAGATTCAGTAATACATGGTGGAAGTGCATGCACATTAAGTTTTATAGCATAATTTTATTTTTTCTCTAATTAAGAAAATATACTTTGCATTATCTTTTGATAAACACAAAGAAATCCAAAGAAGCCTTACTGGTTTTGACTAACATCCTTCTAGGTAAACACATTTCTGATACCAACCATAACTTTACTTTTATGGATACTCCTTGTAAGATCTTCTATGGCAACAGGCATATTCATTTTGTCCTGATGAACATTTTAATTTAACATTTAATTACACATTATCTGTTAGAACTGTATGCTGCTTTATAAATCAATTAATGTGCCATTTGGAGGAGCAGAAGAATAAGACTGGGTAGCCTTAGTTCAAAAATACCTGTTTGCAGTTTACAAAAGACAGCTGAATGAATCGGAAAGGGGGAAAAAAAAGACTAAATTAAAATCATTTGCTAAACACCTGTTATCTATCACCATACTATTATTTTCCCCATGTCTACATATCTCTTAGAATGATTATCAGAAATATTCATTTCCTGGAGTAAAAATTTTCTAAGTACCTATTCATGTCTTAAAAGAAATGTTCATATTAAAAGAAAATAATTAAAAGCTATTCTTACAAACAGGCAAATATAGGTTCCTTATTATCTTCCTAAATCCCTAGAAGTTCCCCTCTTTTCCTAAGAGAAACCACCAGAATTGTTTGTCCACAGAGAACTCTCCTTACCAGCTCCATCACTGTCACTAGCAACTTAGTGCAGCTCTACTTTTGTCTCATGTATACATCCCTGGAGATCAGGACTGCAAAGGCCAACACTGCAAGAGCAGTGCAATGGTTTTGTTTTAGGGTCTACTGCGGCAGGATTTCCCACAAACAGACATATTGTCCTGTCTGAAAACAACCTAAATACAAATCAAAGCAAAACATTTATTTGAAATATTCCAAATAAAAACATCCCCAGTGCCATGGGTTACAAAGAAAGAGTTACAGAGAGTTTAGAAAGATGCTCACATCTCTGATCTAAGGTCAAATTTAAAACAGTTCTTAATCTTAAAGCAAATCTCATTCTTTGCACAATGAGACGTTTCCCATCCATGGAGCTAATGAGTCTTTCCTATGTAAGACTTGCACCCCTATGTTAGCCAAGGATTTGACAGATTGTGATAAATGCACATAAGTTTGTCTTCTTTTTTGTTCGGATTAAAAACCTCATTTTCTTTGTTCCCAAAATTACTGACCACCAGGTTTTTTAAAAAGCAGTTTCAAAACACTTCTGGATTACTCAGTGACTCTACCATTCTGGAAAGAATAATTACCTTTTGGAAGCCTAGATGCAATTGTCTTCTGTTGCAACAGCTACCATAACTTTTTAAGAAATACTTGACATCCAACTAGATGAAATTATAAGCAAACACTGGCTTTGCATTTAAAGAAAACAGTTTTCTTTTCTACTAGGGACAACATTCAAAACTCAGTGTGAAGTATTTGCATGATACAGATCCTAAAATTTGATATATTTCATGTTTGTATTTCATATAAAACCTTGCACATCACATAAATTAAGAAATACACTTCATACAACCTACAGGTGGGATTAATACATGCAATTATCACTGGATTTTAATTTGGGCCAAAACCCCATAACTTTTGACTGGTAAAGCAGAAATAGGCTTGAGATGATGTAATAGACATTAATATCTACCTTTGTAAGAAGGAGAAATAACTCAAAATGTCTTTTAACTGTTCATATATTTTCAAATGCTTTACTTAAAGTAAATAAATATATCAGAGGTCCACATAAAAGCACACTCATACTGAGAACTTACACTTCCATTCAGTAGTTCTGAACAGTCTCAGATATAAAACTTGCTCAGTTACTGAGTCTTCAGAAATGCAAGAGAATAACATCTCAGTCAGCTGAGACATCCCCATTGGCTGAATGGTAAACATTCTTTTAGAGTAGAATATCTGGTCTGCATTAGCATTTTATTATTAAGTATTTTGGTATTATTATGGAAGAACCCAAATATCAATCTCTATCATTCAAAATAACGTAATTCAAAAACTTATTTCAAAATGTTTCCCACCTGCAAACTGTTATTCCAAAACACAATAGATATTGAAAAACTGACTCTTTAAGATGGTAAACCAACTTTTTCAACCAGATAAGAAGCTAGTACCTACAAAAATCTTTCCTTTTTAAAAATCCTGTCACTTCAAAAGGAGTTCTTTTTAGAAAATTAATAAAGTCAGTTGTAAAAGCAAGGTGTCAGTTTCAAAACACCACACATGCTACTACAAAAACAGTTCTTGGCAACATCAGAATTCTCTGAAGGAGATGGCTAAGAATGGAGAGTCTTTAGAGAGGAAGAATTATAAATAGGCAATAACTTCCTCTATGGGAACACTACCACAAAGTCATTCACCCTCCAAAAAGCTTTGCAAAGTTTCTTCAGCTAAAAGAGGTATGAAAAAGCAATGGGCCTGCAGGAAGTCAATATCCCTAAATGGCCAGATGCTGTTTCCATTTTTCTTGCATAGGTTTGCTTCCATGGTGCAATGGGTTCATAAGCAAATCCTCACTGCACTGTATAATACATGGTATACACTGCACATGCATAACGTTGTCCTCCTCAATCTGTGAAATAGAAACAAATGACTGCATCCTGTTAAGTGAAAACCATCAGTTAAGAGAACATACTGGGATTTTTACCTCTGGTATACTTACACCCTAGTTTAATTTACACCAAGAGGAACTCTGAAGCAAGTATCATATCAGATATGAGAACGTCACACAGTATGGTGAAAGAAATACAGCTTTCTAGTGATGGGGTAGCTCAAACAGACATGAACCCCTTTGGTGACTTGGACATACATATACAAAAATTCTTTTAAACCATGTGAAAACATGTGAACGCTCAGGAAAAAAATATCACCCCAATAGTTTTAAATATATAACAGAGATAAAGAAATGGCAAGACCAGCCTGAATTATCTGTGCAGATTGTCAGATTTAAAAAATAGTCGATGACTGCACCACCCACCTCCTCATCAATACTTTTTACACTGAACGAGGATGTGAGTGGAGGCAGCCACACTGTGTGTACGCTGTGTTTGCTGACTAGAAGAAACAGAAGGCCATTGCCTTTAGATGTTTCTTATAAAATAAGAGTATTTGAAAACAATGGAAGTAAGACTTGTTTGCAAAGGGTTCAGCTATGTTCACAATTCCTTTTATTTATTCATTTACTTCTTTATTTAACTGGGGGAAAAAAGAGTCTACAATAAAATTAACTTCTCTAAATAGTATTTTTTTTCTTGAACAGTTCTTCAATAGAAGAAACTTTCCTGTCTGTTCTAGCACAAAGGCTCTGCCTCACCAACACTACCACATCTTCCCAGCTTCCAGTCTTTTCAATATGAAAAACAAAACCAATAATCAGACAGACCCATAGCAAAATTTCATTGTTAAAAAAGTTACCATGATTTCAGAATTACTAAGAAGTACTTACTGAAGCCAAATTACAATATTATATTTTTGTAATTTACTGAATGGTTGGAAGTGGGATACACTAAAAACCCCAAACATAAAAACCACACAGACTTAAAAATTCTCATACTCTTCTAGAGCACATCATAAACACAAATAATTGATTAAACCAATTTCAAACTCAGCCAATTCAGTCAATTTAAGAAACAGGAAAATAAATGAGATCATGGGTTTTCATAAAGCAGGTGACATTTGCTTCAGGAATGGCAAAACTATGTGTAAGGAAACAAAATTGACTCCATTCCTCAAAACAACCTACTGCTATCAGACAGGTAGATCATAATGAACAATATGTAAAGCCTTCTAGATGGAAGGAACGCAGGATTTTATGAAAAAGTAGTATCTCCCCCTCCCTTTAATTTGTGAAATTGGGAAGGGGTATGTGTGCTACAGAGAGGTATCCACTTAATAAGTTGATAAATTCTTTATAAAACAAAAGAGAAGATACTATCTTGTCAGTAACTATTAACTATTTTATTGGGTTTCTATAAACTGGACGTACTTTTCACTAAATCTGGATGATTATAATGAGCTTACACTGATCTAACCACAGCTTTATGCCAAATTTACTTTTAGCTACCTTAAACTACTAGATTTAGGGTGTGATCCCACTTTTGAATCACCCAAGCAGACAGCAAATTTCTTTCCAAGTTTAAGTTTACAAAAATAGCACATCAACTACATGCAACTGTTTCTCCTGGGTAGGTCAAGCCTTAAAGGACAAAGCAGAAAAAGTGAAAGATTGATTTCAAATGAAAATTGTTGGGAGCATATTTCAAGAAGATTCAAGTTTCACTTCAAATGGAACTGTATCTTCACCTGCAAGCTGGCTGAAAATTTTAATCTCTCCTTTTCACATTCATCCTTTTTATTACAGCTTGTTCTTGCTTTTCAAATGTTTGGCCATTGTAAACCAGACATTATTTGTGGGAGCACAGCAAAAGCATACAAATTATGTACTTCTGATGGAGATCAGTTATCTTGAAACAAGTGCTTCCTCATTTGTGCCTTGTTCTTATACCTTATTATTCCAGACACAAAACAGTAATGGTTTACTTTTAGATTTAAAAATGTCATATTTTTAATACTGCATGCACATAAAACCTTGGGGGGAAAAGCACTGAAAAAGAAAATCCCCATAAGTGATCAGGAAGAATGTGAAGTGGGTCCCTAGCTAATCCTGCATGTGATCTCTTGGTTTGCTCTCACAGTGTTGTAACTGCATAGAATGAAGGATCGTTACCTACAAGATGCAGGGAGGAAACCAAAACCAATTGCTGTTGCTAAATGAACTGTACTGAGAATACTATGATAATGATAGCAGTAACTTTTTTCTTCTTTAACATCAGATCAAGAGTATTCCATAACACGAATGCCACTGCTGTTCCCCATGTATTTAAGTAACCTTACATTAAGAACAAAAGAATGATTGTGCTGGGTTAGACAAATGTTTGTTGAGCTCAGGCTCTCTTACAGTGGCAAACAGAAGACACCTCAGTAATATTAAACCCAACATGCAGTGATACTGCTAAGGAACACTATGTCAGGACCCAATTTTTCAGAGCCCCCAAGACCTGAAGAAGTATTTATCCTTATTTTCTTCAGTGAATGTTTCTTTCATCAAGTTCTTAAACATAAAACACTTAGTATCTGCAACATCATACCACAAGAAGCTACATTCTATGCTGCATGCCAAGAACCATCTCCATTTGTTTGAGTGTAAGTATGCCAAATACTCCTTTTATTTGTTGGTCCTTACTTCTTGAAGTAAAAGTCGGGCAGGGCAATGACCTTTCCAACATAGGGTGCAGTCCCGTAAGACCCAAGTTAGAGCAGAGCACGTCAGGGTCAGCTGGAATCCAGTGATCTGTATTTTGCACAGCTGGCCTTCACCATGGGCAGCCATGCCAGGAGCGTCTTCATTTGCACATGCTTTCCATGATGCTGATGCAAGAAATTCTTTAATAGGCAATTATGAAAAACACTGGACATCAAAAGACTTCTATGGAGCTAGTACTGACTAATGTTCTTGAGCAGAGGGTTTTTTTAAATTTCTTTTAATGCTCTATGAACAATCATATAATTTGCAAAAGAGTTTGCAGAACCCATTCTTAAAGCCGGGGCTCCAGCACTAGAAGCAGCAGCGAGATCACTTTCCTGCATCACTGAAAAATCATCAGGAAACAGTGTAGCAAATTGGCAGTCTGTAATAAAATGATTATAGTCCAAAGAAGCCAGGAGAACATAATTAGTATGCATGGTTTATAATGCTGAACTAAAAGAATAATTATTTAAACACTAGAAATTACAATTCCTTTTATTGATTTATTTAAAATAAAACTTGTATCTTCTGTGATATAAGTGGGGAAATTCTCACCTAAGAGTCCCAAATATGCTTTCCAAATTCTACAAATATATCAGGTGGAAGACTATCTTCTGGGAAAAGTAGAGGATAATTAATTCTCAAAACCCATGATATGAAAAAGCAGAAAATTCGTGAGACTCCAGATATGTAGCGGGCTAGGCACCATGGTTAGGGTTCCTATTGAAAATTTCAAGGCAAAGCAACATGCCTCACAGATGAAGCAGCATGTCTTAAAACACTTTCTCCTTTGACTCTGTACACTATGAATTTACTCTTGCTAACAGCATTATTAAGGAAAGAACTGCAGATGAGAAACCACTAGGTCAATAAACTCTGACACAAGATTACATTCAGTCCACACGTTTTATAAACAACTTCACCACATCACTTCAAGCAGCAACGCTAAAGCAAGCATATGAACCAAACACATGATATGAAGCCTCTTTGTTTCCCAGAAGGAAACCAGTCTATTCCATAGAATATTTCAAAGTCATTAACATTTTTCTCAGCCCTTCCAATATTCATCTCCATCCAGTAAGAAATGCTAGCTTACAGACAGGGAAAATAAAGCTGAAAATATCCTGTTTAAATTGTGAAGTCAGGAAGAAAACTAGAGGAAGTATTTGACATCATCCAACAAAATCAGAAGTTTTCACTTAAACCGAAGCAGTTCTGAGATTCAGATATTTAAGCAAATTTTGAGGAGGAATTTTAAAATGTCAATGCAGTGACTAGATTTTCTTTCCATGCACAACTTGGCAGCAGATAAAATATATTACAACTGTTTGAGAGAGTATCTGACAGCTGAGTAGTAAAAAACCAGTAAGGTGGCACAAACAACATCAGAAGTAGTGTCAAAGAAGTACCAGAATAAATTACAATGGAAGGAGGTATGAACCCCAAATTTACTATGAAAAAGTATGTACATTAGATGATTTTGCTTATACAGTGATATGTTTCAGAAATGTTTGTTTTCCTAAACATAATACTTTTGAAAGTCTGATTATCTTTTTTTCCTAGATATTATGGAATGTATAACAATTAGCTAGAAATAGTCTGCTTTGATTCTGATTTCTGATTAAGAACCTTGTGACTTTTTGTTAAAATTTTAGCAAAAGTGGCCATCAGTCAGGCTTAGCAACAGTAATATGTTAATTAAAATTATCTAGCCTCTCACCTATCAAGACCTTAAGCATGTGTTTAAAATGATGACTAGACAGCCACAAAGATATTACAGACATCAGGTTTAGTTCAGACAAATAAGTCAGTTCACCACTAGTGAAGCATTTTAAGAACTAGTAGTATAAAGATAATAGTTACAGATATTTATTTGAACATCCTCCCTGTCATTGTGTAAGACCAGACCTTGTGAAAAAGAAAAAAGAATACAAGAAGTAAAAGACAACAACAAATCACCCAAATGAAAAGCAAAAGTTCAGAGAGCAGGAAATTATCACAAGATACAGAGAGCTCAAGAACAAGAAAGGGGTAGAAATTTCACAGGAAAGAGGCCAGAGGTTTTTGAGCTAATTGTTTGCAAAATTGCTTTAAGAATTTGCAATGCCAAAGCAACTGTGAAGTTTTTCAGGATAACTGACTGATTCTTGATTAGTTAAAAAGCTAAAGGAAATAAGTAAATTCCTCTTTCACCTAAAGAAGTGGAACAGTACATTTGGGAATATTTTTTTTCTGGTTTAAGTGTTTTACAAAGACTGCTTTTTCCACCAAGAGCCACTAAATGCATATGAAAGACTTCTGCCTTTACTAACAAGGCAGAGCATCTGCTGCTACAACAGAAATGCCTTTCCCTGCAGAGAAATTTTAAAGATTTCTTCTTCAAAAACAGCAAGATGACTAATTAGGAAACTTCTCAGTACAAATGTTAAACAGAAAATGTTTACGCTCTTACAATGGTTAACGCTTCACTCCCAATAGGGTGTAAAAAAACCACAAAAAACCCCTCACAAAACCAAAATTCAACCAAAAATCAATTTAGCAAATGCAAGATGGATCTTCTCTGCTGTGATTTTTAGCAACTAAGTTACACAACAAATGCATACTGGAGTTTTGTTCCAGGCCCTGAACAGAACATCGTTTGAGAGAGGCAGCTGTTCAACATGACAGCTACCACAACATCCAAAGAAAGGCAATGAGCTAGAGCTAAGATACACAATAAGGAGACATATGATGTTCACTGAAAACACACGCGAAAAACTTGGATAGTGACTAAACTTGGAATCAAGCTGAGATTAAATCCACTTTTAAAATAGACAGGAATACACAATTTGTGAGTTTCCACACTTGTTACTCTAAAGAATCTGATAAAAAACCCCTCTGAACTGTGATGGCAAGACCACAAGTCAGTCAACACTTCGAGACATAACTTTTAGAATTTCTCCTTGAAATGTGAACAAAAAAACCACAGCAAGAGGTCTGTGTCTCTACAGCTTTATTCTTCTAAGAAAATAAAACTATAGCAAGGAAGCTTTGAAAAAAGGAAACTCAGATCTGCTGGATAAAACATATTAAAAGCAAAGGACTTGAAAAAAAGCCATAGCCTGTGCCTTTGAGGGGATGGGACCTTCCTTTCAGATTTCCTCTCAGTTTGGCAACTGTCATCCACTTTCTGCATCATGCAGTTCTTTGAGATGTTCTGGAAATTCATCGCATCTTAGGAGCCAAGTGAAGATTTGAGGTATCTTTCTGAGTCACACAGCTCACTCATTAGTTTGCAACTGTTCATTGCAATAAGCAAATCGCTATCAGCATTTTCAGATCTCCTGCAGCAAGCAAGTATGCAAGCATCCCACACATTGCTGGATTCTGAGCTGCACATTTATGAGGTTATCCTTTCATTTCAATCTAGCACAGCAAGACCCACTTCAATTCCACGACTATCCAGATGGGGCACTTAAGGACTTAAACCAAACAATTTCAGTAATGAATAAGAACATACACACACAGCATCTCCCCACTATCAGTAAATTTCATCTAGGCATGAGGGGAGTCAAAACAAATGAGAATGCAATTATTCCTTAACTTTTGTAAGCTACTATTAATGGAATAATGCATTACAATAGAGATCATAAACTTTAATGAGGCATAAACACTGTTTACATAATATGCAGAACAGCAATATTTACTTCATCATTATTCTTTTATGAGATGTTGGTAACTTAACACTGGTGCCCGTAAACTTGTTACTCAGAATTCACAGTTCACAGCACTAAAGTATCAATTGGTCTCTCCACCACAAAACCTATTTATTAGCAGAACTCAAATACTACAAAAAGCTTTCTACAGTTGCTGACAAGATTCAAAATAAATAAACAAAAAATCCCTTTGATCTCTACTGTTGTTTGCTTCTCAAATGTCACCATAAAACAGTGCTGCAGTTAACAGACACTAGAACTGCTACAATTCTCAATGAAACATTGAACTGTTTTCCAAATGTCAATTTTGACTAGGAAAAAAAAAAGAACACATGAAATTTCCATCTCTCTTAATGGGAATGATATTTTGCCCAAACTCAGTAATTAAAAAAAACAACACAAAACAAAACAATAAAATATAAAAGCACAGTGTTGTTTGCTGTAAAACAGTATACTAACTCGTCCCCAATAATAGAATCACTAGTTAAGACCATTTTTTGGAAACTCTATTATTTTTGCTACCAGCTCCTTGTGATACAATCTGCTGGCTTCACTGACCAACAGCTTTGCTGAAAATCCCCCAAAAACAAAAGTTGTGCCTAAAATCTGATGCACCTTGTACCTGATCAAAACAGCTATATTTCACAAATGATATGAATGTTTTGTGATCAATGATGCTCAATTTGCATTTCAAGCACAAAAGCATACCTGCTAAATGGAACGAGTCTGCAAACCAGTAGGCTTGCTTTCTAAATCCTGACAGAATTTTTGATTTTTAGATTTCATGTACCATTTGTGAGTCTAGGCATGGAGGCAAATGATACAGCCAAAGGAAATATACAGATTTTTTTCTTCTTTAAAAATCAGCTTGCACTAGGACGAAAAGTCAGTTCATACTTTGGCTATCATCATCCCACCTCACAAATATCTGAATAGCCCTACTCACCAGTCTTCATGAAATAAAGCAACTACACCACGCATTCTTCAAGACAAAAGCTTAGATGAAATGTCATTCATAAGTGATACTTATTATCTGAATTATCATTTATCTTATTGGAATCCTCTCTATTTTACCTTATTGTTGCTATATATGATTGAGAAGTCTGCCTTCCTGCACTTTTCCCTATGAAGTACAGAAAAACAAGGAGAGAGAGCACACTCTCTGGAAGGCACATTCACTGACAGTCTGGTGTTCTGAACAAAACACTGAATTATGAGGTACAGTGGAAACATTTCTATTACCATCCAGTCCTTAACTCTTGCAACTACACATATTCTTTAAATTATTTACCTTGGTCATAGTTTACTCCAGCTCTCTACACCATATATTGTATTTAGAATACTGCACAACCAAGAAGGTTCTGTTCTTAGCGTGTCTTGATTGCTCCACTTTGGCTCAATTCCAGCCTCCCCAATAGGAATTGGGCCTGGTAAGCTCTGCAGGACCTTTTCAGCAGGGGAGGAGAGCTCCAAGGCAGCTAGAGGGAATGTGTTCATGCCTGCGGGGAGCTGAGCTGGGTGTCTGTAGCAGGTACACAGCCTGGAAGACTTGTAAGAGAAGGCTGTTCAGGAACGGCCCAGAAGCATAGTGAATTAAAGTGTTCGTGCAATCAGAGCCTCCAGCCTCCATCACAGAACGATTTCTTTACTAAGAATAGCTGAAGTGGGCAGAGCAAAGGCTTGTCTGTGATTCTGTCTGATTATATGGCTCCTCAGACCCTCACCAATAACAAACACCTAGGAAGGTGTGACCACCAAAACCAGTCAGACCTTTCCAAGGGTACTCCTGTACCTCCTGTCACGGCTGCAGGAAAATGGCCATGCTGCCAACCACGTCCAGGCCTGAGCTTAAGATAAATGAGCAGGACACAAGAAACTTTTGCTACCTTAAAATAATACCATACAAACACAAACTTCTTGGCAACACCATCAGAAACAGCAATTCAGGCTCCACTAAGCTACGTGACTAAGCAACTGAGGAGAAAGTAATTAGGGGTGAGTTGTTGACTTGGAAGAAGCCTGGGTTAGAGAAAGACAGGTGTAAGAAGTGAGATAGAGGGTCAGAAAATTGTAAAATCTGTACCAAGGCATGTAAATTATATGATTACTGCTGCCTGGGAATATATGCCAGATGGCTCTGCCACAGCCTCAATCTGACAAACCAAATCATTGTCCACATGTTGTGAAACCTGCTTCTGTAGTCAGGAAGGAGGGAACAGGAGTTTTCCCTGGTTGGCAGGGTGGATCAAGCATCTTGGCATTGCTGTGTCATCGTGCCATACCTCAGTCTGTCTACCTACTATGTCCTAATGCTTCCAAGACCACACTCCCACTTTGCCAATCTTCTGCTTTAAGGGCTTCCTGAACAAGAAGTGACGCTTGTATATTAACTGCACTCAGGGATTTTTCTTCCATTCCTTTGTCTCATGATGTCTCAAGGTAGCAGATGTAACATCCTGTGGCAAAAAATACCAAGAACTGAATCACAAGATCTACAAAAGCATCCTAAACCTTTAAGTAAGCAAGGTGAAACCAGCATGAGTGCTGATGAATGCAATGCACTATCCATGCAGCAGACAGACTGAAACAATAGTTTGTCTTTCTAATCTGTACAAATGCCAAGCCTACTTAAAGAACGTGTACCAGATTCCATGTATATGCTGTTGACAATCATCTGTGGAAACTGACAACTATTCTCCTGGGAACACCAGTCCCGTAGTGCTGGAAATACAAATCCTCCTTATCTGTTTCGCATTCCACCTCTGCTATACTCTTCCTTCACAGAAAAATGGATATAAATATAGCCTTTTAAAAAAAATTCCTCCTAAAAATAGTTATGAGTATTTATCTACAGATTGGTGAAATGGCCCAGCTGTACGGTCCAGCTTGCAAAAATAACTTCTGATATGGTGTGAAGGATCTTGATTAGTAGGTGAAAAAAGAAGTATGATATTTAGAAACCAATTCTAGTATTCTGAGCAATAGGGATTAACTTCAGGTTTTAGAAACTGCTAATTTAGAAATTGCTAGACATCCAACTAGGGCCTGAAAACTGTGCATAGTCTGGATAACTGGAACAAACGTCAAGAAAAGAGGCTGGTTGCCCCTGTTTCTTCCAATTATTAAAACTAGGGTGACTATATCCTCTACTAAACATCAAAAGAAGACTTGAATTTCCCCCATTAGTTTTGCTCCCTAGCTCCCCAGCTCCTCTCCCTGTCAATCAGTGACAAAATCAATACAAGCTTCATGCGCAATAACCCAGTCACTTGCTGTGCCAACAAATTTACACAGAGCACTGTGGGTCAGGTTTTAGTCACACCAGCGAGAATGAAAACAGGCAAATGTCAGGAAAGAATGGGAGACCTCTACCAATCATTCAAGTGTTTTAATACAGTGACATTAAAATTCATTATTTCAGTTTCCCATTAATGATGCCGATCAACAAGATGTAAAAGTGAGTGTTCTCCCTTTAAACTCACCATGAATTTCACATTTCATTCGCTGAGTATTGTCACTATTCATCTCTATGGAAACAGTTGTGATGGGAAAAACTCACTGGTATATTGTATCACCAAGTGAATCAGACAAGACTAATTAAAGACAGCTCTTTCTAAATATACACACAGCCTGCAAACCCAGAATACTAAGAAAATATTTTCAAAACGGTCTTATAGGCAGAGTTTTATTAAAACTAGTAAGACAGTCTCATGGACAGATGCACAGGATTACAGTACATGGTACACCTATCAAAAACCTTTTTTTCTTAAACCAAAACAGTTCAAAATCTCTTGCTCATATACAGTGTCTATATATATAATATTTTTTAATGACAGCTGGCAGTTAAGACCAATTAACCACTATAAATTTGCAAATAACTATATATACAATGTACTTCGCAAACTTTCCACATACAATGAGATTCCTACATTTTTTCCAATGCTTGAAGACATCCCATGACATTTACCACCAATAAAAATTGCAAATATACTGCAGAAACACACTCACAAACAGGAAACAGGCCCTGGGTGTGATTACGAGAGCTGCCAAGAAGTGCCATCCATACAGACATCCTAGCTTTTCTCTTGGCTATTTTCACAGCTACCTGTTCTTTAAGCCATTTACTTACCAATTCCTGTGGTATTCATATAGATTCATAAAATTCACTAAATATGAAAGGGCATGAACTAAATCAAAAAAATCACTGTGGAATTCTCCTATTACATTATCTCATTTTCAGTTTAAGTAGTCACTTAGCATATTAAGGGTTTACTTAAAGATGAAAGATATTCCTCAATTTCAAGTTGACAACCAATTACCATACAGCTTCCATAAGCATTCAGTTCCTACTTTTGTATCCATATTAATTAAATTAAATTTAAAACCAATATAAATTTTAGATTTTTTTTTCTTTAAGAATGTAAGCATTAATGTAGAGCAAGGAAAAATATCTTAAATTTAAAATGACATCAAAGTTACAAGACATTTCAAGGTCGAAAAAGAAATATATAAAGTTAGGAGAGAGGAAAGGTGTCTTATACAAAGAACCCCTAATTAATGCAGCCTATTTCTTAAATGCAGCAGGAGTTTGACAATGTGTCTTCAAACACAAGCCACAATCTCTTCTAGAAAGGGTTTCTTACCTCAGGCACAGACTGCAATGCAATGCACTGTTCCCATGTCTGGTGCTATACTGCACTTATCTGCCACCTTCTGCATCACATTTCACTGTACAACCTAAACATGTCCTTACATACCTATAGACATTTTTAAACACATTCTAAGAAATCAGGTATTTTAGATTAATGCATTCATAGCAGCAAAATGAAAAGCCACCTCCAATTCAAATTGCTATCAAAAATGCACATTAGTGCTACGTATTAATAAAGATGATACTACAGAATACAGTATTTATCAAAAAATGTATAGTATTTGGAATCTGACTTATTAGTCTGATGCAAGACACTAAATTTTCATATCTACAGCTATGACACAAATGTCATGTAAATGGAAGCAAGTTGTTCAAGTAATACATGCACTTCACACTTGACAGCCAGAAGAAAAGACTACCGAAAGACTATTTTTCCTGCTACCATGTCAGAAGGGATTTAAACCTTTTCTGCATGACTTACTGTCTTCTCCATTCAAAATTTTAAATTCCATTAATATAAATGGCTCTTTTTATCAGCTCAAATGTATGCCCTCTTTACAAATAATGCAATGAATATACAGTTATGCAAAATAAAATAGCTGGTTTCGTAAATGAAAAAAATTCAAAGCAATTACCAATGACAAGTGCAACTATTTTGTTGCAACACCAGCATAAACAAGTCCTATTCAGATGCTTCTTAAAAACTATGCATAGGTTATCTACACAAAAATGTGTCAAATTACTAGGAAGATATAGTTATTGAAAAGAAAATTAATAAAACTGTATGTGAACAAAAAGGCAACAGAATAACTGGCATCTCAAGTGCTTCCCATTCACTGCAAAACAAGGCGTAAGATATTCACGAAGATAGAAAATTCATAAGCACACAAAGGAAATACATCTGAATGCAGTATGATGTAAGTGTGCAAACTCTCACAGCCAGGAATCACTAACCAAAAAGACAATCAATCCAAAAGTAGTTTGTTTTTCTTGTAACAGTCTCAAAACTAACACATGTAATTCTGGAAGATGCTTGATATGGGGCATATATGCAAATAGCCCAAAAAAACATCAGGTTAGTGAAGAAGCACAGAACCTTTCAACTTTAGAACACTTCTGCTGTCTTCTTAGCACTTGTAATTAGTCACCATCGGGACTGGGATAGTAAAGTAAAAAGATGTAAGATTTGATAAAATATGACAACTTTATGTTCTTATTTAATATCAAATTATGATCAACAGTAGTTTTACGTGAGCTACAAAATTAGCTAATTTAATTCTGATTTCTGTATTTTCTGATTCTAACATAAAATATTACGCATATTTACCATGTAATACAATTTAACATGAATGCATCACTCAAGAGTTAGTCTGTATTGTTAGACATGTTCTTAAAGATTATTTCATTTCACTGTGAAATATGAGCACAAAAGAAAACAAACAAATTTTAAAAAATAAAAATAAAAAAAAAGGAAAACAAACCCCAACCAATGAACAACAATATGCAGAAAGCTGTTTATGACTTTGCTATCCTACCAGAAGTCATCTATTTTGGATGCTTATGCAAATGCATCATACTTCTAAGAAAATACTTAAGATCCACCTTTTGCTTGACAGAAGTATGTATCATACAAAAATGAAAAATCTTCTGCTTTACAACCCTAATATTAATTTTTCCACATACGTTAAGAATTTTAGTAAGAAATTCTCCTTGAAAAAAAAAATCCAATTTTTTAAATATAACTGAAATGCTAATACTAAAAAACCCCACCAAACCTATATTATTAGAAGCCATGCACAACACAGTGTAATACTGCATCACTGTAGCTCTAAAAATGAGTCTCACCAAGAGTTGCACTCGTAACATTTTTAGCTGTTCAGCAGTATTTGTAGGGGGTTCCATTTTTGGTAAACACTTGCATAAATCAACAGATTGAAAATCAGAAGCTCAAGGAAGAAGAGTAGCAAATTCTAGTTAAATGTATCTGAATGGATTTTTTTTTTTTATTATTTCCTGCACGTTCAGAAGTTTGAGATACACTACTATATCCCTAAACTCAAGGAGTTAATTTAGAACACACAACAATGACTCTCAAGGAAAAGCAATGAAGCCAGCCAGTGAATTGTTCCCTTCTCTCATCTTGAAAATCTTGCAGCAGTTTGCCCACATAAATCCTCCCTAAGAGATCAGCAACTGCAGTAGGCCAGTGCAATGCCAAATAGTCCCAAAACATAACCATACCCTCATCTTACTGTTTATAGAGATCATGTAATATCTTCAGGTCAGCATCTGCCTGTATTACTTCATTTTACATAAGCAAAAAGAGAGTTCTATGCTTTATCTTTCTTGATCCCTAACAGCTACAAGAACCCTCATGATTTCTTGAAGAGTCTTTTCTTCGTACATAAAGCCTACATGCGTTATGAGATAAAGACATTCTCACGATGAAGTACTACCTCAAATTTTACAGTATGCAAGTTAGCACCAGCACCAATTTTCAAGAATTCTCTCCATGCCAAAATTCTGACATCTGCCATACCTACAGCTTACTTAAAACAAACAAGTAAAACCTAAATATAAATATATGTGTACACATAAACATATACACAGACCCAAAACCGTAACAATAATACTTTACAAGAGAGAATCTGGAACAAGTTTAATAATCCACAGTCAAATAAAGGATTTTGGTTATTTCAAACTCCAACTAAACCTTTTTCACTCACTTTTCAAAATCATGCAGAAATACAGACATAAAAATAGGTAACTTTATCCTTCACAATTAATCCATATAGTAAGTAGTTTATATATTTATTGCAGTCCCTGTTTTAATAATCACGAATGACTCAATTGATAAGTTGCCAGCAAGGAAGAATTCTCATTATCAGTGAAGTAACATCCTGACAGTGGCAACCATGAAGCTTCTGCAGAAATACAGCAGATCACATCCACCTTGCGAATTCTTATATTGCACTATCTGGGTACCTAAAGATACTACACCTATGTAGTATGAAAGTGAGTTCATTCTGTATTTGGTGTCACACTTTGGTAAGATGATGAAAAAGCATCAAAAAAACCCCAAAACCACGTCCAAACTTTTTGTGGTAGTCTTGTAGGTTGTGGCCCATTAACCTCTTTCAAAACTGCTTGAAACAAAATATTATTCTATATCCTGCTCATCCACAACCTGTTCTACGTTACTTACGTCAGTGAGGAGAATACCTACTATACTAGATACCTCAAAAAAGTAAAAATGCGTCTTTTAGCTGATGCCAACATATGTATTGCTTGCCTCAAAAAAATTCTACAGATTACAGGGAAGTAGAGATTAATAATTAAGAATCTTAGCAAGGAAATAAAAAATTATGACAGTAAATAAACTACATAGGAAATAAGACCGACCTGTCATATCCCTCAATTCCACTTCTGAACTGGTTTAAGGGGGAAGAAATAATATTAATTTCCTCTTGAGACCATCCACCCCAAAAAACCTGTCAGCCAATGAACCCCTATCATGGCCAAGGAATGGAGAGAAAACAGCACCCAAATGGGTGTTCTAGGAAGTACTCAGGAGCAAATGTTTAATTTCCTTCATTCTTATGGAACAGGTACTACCAAACTGAAAGTGCCTTTTAGTCCTAGGGATCAGAGGTTCAGGAAAACTAGATGATGAAAACTAGACGCATGCTGGATTATGAAGTAACATTATAGAATGAAATACTTTTTCCTCAAAGGACTCTTTGAACAAGGCAACAAATTGAAAAAAAATCCTCTGGATCAGAGAAGTCATGAAGAATACAAATTTCTACTTGAAACATTAGGCCATGTCATGAGCAGAAAGAAGGGAAGGGGACAGGTATGACTAGCTGAACAAACAGCTAGAACAATTTCTAGAATATCAGACTAAAAAAGCATATTCAGAAGTAAATTTAGAAGAGTAGAAAGGAAATGTCTTAATATCAAAAGGTTTCCATGGGATGCAGAGAGAAACACACGTGGGCAGCTATCTTCTTCTTTGGCAGATGTTCTCAAACATCAAGATGAAGTATTTACTGTTTTGTGCAAAGCCTGTTGAAGACAAATTTCTGGCATCAACCATGAGGCAGAACTCAATTCATTTGCAATTTTTTATTACAGCTTCTGTTCTGCTTCAAAATCGCTTGTTTCTGATAAAAAGCTCTCAGATCCAGGATGCTTATTTATGTGGAACACATATCCTTGAAAGAATCACCAAGTACCCAGAGCTTACACACAAGCACATTCAGCAACTACTTACACTTTTATCCAACAGAACAGCTTATATATATATTTTCCCATTTACAGCTCAAAGATGGTTTGTCTTTGGTGGGCAGCAGATCTGCCTTTCATAAAGACAAACAAAGTTCATGATGCCTTGTGAGATTCTTACATACCACACATGTTCCTAGGACTCACCAGCACTAATGAATTAGTGGGCATTATTCCACAGTGAAGCTTTTCAAATTTAAAAAATTATCTCAAGAAAGACTTCACTTATCTGTATTTCAGATCTAAGAGGGAGAAAAAGCACCATATATTTAGACTAGGTTTTACGAGGTATATTTCTAAAATAAACTTCTCAATTGTAACTGAGTACTTTTAATAATCTCAGTCCAACTTTCAAGTTTGGTATTACTGACCTACTGCTAATTATATAGCCAGATCATTTTCTACTGACTTCTCTATTTACTTTTATTTACTGCTTTCTTAAAACTAGTGTTTCCTCAAAAGGAAAACAAGAAATCTTCAAGAACCATTTTAGGTTCTGAATAAGCAGTTTGTTTTAAACATATTTTTACTACTGTGCTTCTACCTGTTGTAAGCAGCCCTGAGTAACTGGCAAAAGCCTAGAGGTGTCCTGAGTGCAGCTGTTCCACCAAAAGGGAGGAGACCAGTGGGGAAAAAACCCATCCATTATACACCAAGACAGGCAACAGCCACTACAGACCATGTATCAAATCACATAATGAAGCATCAGCTCCTAGCACAATTCAAAAAGTAATTTTGAAGCATCTTGGAACTGGCAGTGTATTTTCAGGGCCATTTAGAGCAGCTAGGCATTGCTAGGTAACAATAATCCCAGTAATATTCCTCAAATACACAGAGAGGTAAGTAGGAAAGAAAAGACATTAGAAAACAGAATTCCCTACAAGGAGGTTATCTCTTCCTGTCAGATAATGCAGATTCTAACATCTTTGGCCAGGCATCCACCTGGCAGGGTGGAAGAGACACTGGCATTCCAAATACATAGACAGGCTTCTTGGAGTGCTTTTCATGGCTGCATTACCAAGCAAGATTTGGGTCACAGCTTAAGGGATTCAAGATGGTCAGCACATGCCAGACTGACGTGAAAGTTCTGTATCACAGAACTTAAATCATTTTCTCTCAGGATATATGTAGAAATTTAAGTCTTTTAAAACTTGATCAAGTGAAAGAAGTAATTTGGCACTTAAGGGTTTCCAGGACAAGTTTTTTTGTCTGTTAGTTTGAAGAAATGGCTTTCAAAGCCAAAGAACAAAGTCATGAGTACACTTTGTAACTTAACTTTAGCAGAAATGTCAGCTTGGAGTGTCAAATTCTCGTCTTTTGCTCCCACCTTGACTGTCCCCTTTTGCTGTGCCAACAGGACAATTTTTGCAGCAACTTTATAAGCAACAGATAAGTCAAACACAGTCACTAAACCATCAAAAAAACCCAGAAAGGATACACTAATCTAACTTACACTGCAGCTCCACAAACTGCTGTGCTGGCACAAACAGGGAGTTGGTCTTGGTATGGTAAAAAACCCAGTAAAGGAGAGGGAGAACAACAATTGCTACAAAAGGAAACATCATACTTTCATGTTCAATCTTTGTGATTTCAATGCTGTTTTATCTTCTGAGACAATTCTTTATCAAATTTCAAGCAAGAAAGAATAAATTTTAATGAAATAAGTAATTTAGGATACAGACAATAGTCCATAATCCTTGTAATTAGAAAAAAATAATATGGAGTTATAAAGCTGACTTCACCCACTGTGGGCTGTAAGAAGTAGGGTGCGGTATTAAAATATGACTCAGTGACCCAGGGGATACTCTGTATAAAGTTTGTCATGTATGCTTGGCAATTCAAAGCAGAAATACTAATCTCTATACTAACATTAACTGTGCCTGGTTCATGTCCCTGTTGTATGATTTCTAGAAGTATGGCCATTAAAAAATTAGTCATGTCTCTGGAACAGTTTGCTAATTTACTATCTGTAATTAGAGCTCTGCCCGTGTTATCAAGACGCAACACCAGGCACAGGAAAATGATCCTGGAATAGAAAGCTTTACTTGTAAAGATCTCTGGAATAAAAAGATCCAGTTAGAATATTACATAAGAGAAAACAGTATCTGTAAAAACTGTAGTTATTTCAGAAAAACAGTCAATCTAAACAAGTCAGAGAACATAGCAAAGGCTGCTCTGGACTCTTCACAGCTCCCTTGAGAGTCTAACATCCAACGGCCACTCCTGTCTCTGCTCCTGCCGAGGTAATGCTGCACAAATCAGAAGTCCTTTTCCATCCCTGCCAACAATTTCAGTGAATGAAAAAGCAAAGTATCCAGACTTGTTATGGTTTTCTTTAACATTAGAAGTTGAGAAATAGACCTAAGGGAGTCTGTCTGCTGCAGAAGGCAAGACTGGAATTGCAATGTTTTAAGTATAGAGAGAACAGTACAAGACATGGGCAAAGCATAGCAATGATAAAGATGGTAGATGCACGTCAGAAATAAAATTGAGTTATTTGATGGGTGTGGAGGGGAGGTCCTTATTCAAAATTATTCATATCACAAAGGCAAATGCATATGTAACTGCAAATCATCCAATGACATACTACTAAAAATAAGATTTTATCAGTAGAAAATTTAGTTGCCTGACCACAAGTGTCAATAAATAGCTACTCAGTATAACAAACTCATTTTACAGGGGATTTAAGAACTTCATTACAACAATAGTTTTTTCTTTCACTTAGCAAAATTGAAACTAGAACTCTCTCACAGCCTGTCCCTTGAGGGCTACATATATGACCATCTTTCATACTACATGAAAGAATTTTCAACTCAACAAGTAGATCTTTTTTCCCTCAAACAAGAAGGTATACAGGTATCACTAGTGGGATTTAAGCAGTAGAGGATACTGAGGAAGGCAAAATTCAACAAAAATTCTATGTTAAGAAAAAAATAACTACTGCTAATGACTGTAAAGTTATGTTTAAATAACCTCTCTGCTGGAAAGAAAATCAAAGGAGTTCTGTTGTTAGTGTTGTTTTTGAAAGACAGCACACTTTTAGTGTTCTTAATTTTCTTCCACATTATTTTCTGGCCATGTAAATATCATGGCTCTTAGAAGCACTGTCCAATTTCTGGCTGAGCAGATCTTCTTTTTATCTATCTAGGAAATATCAGTTGCTCCAAGATTTCCCTGTTTGTTAGTGGCAGATAGCACCAAACAAATACAAGAGCTTCAGTTTGGTCTAATGAAAGTCTCCAGTGCTCTCACATCCAAAGTACGCTTGTTCTATAGGTGCTTTAGGCACAGACAGGTAGGCAATAGTCAGAACAGGAACACAAAGTCCTATTTGGAAAACAAAGTTCTAGTTGCCTACTGCTATGCTCTAGAAAGACAAATCAATAGTAAGTATTCCATTTATTTTAAAGGATAAATAACAATCATGTGTAAGGGGAGGACTTATGCTTTTAAGATCCCTTATTTCTATTCTCAGAAAGATTGACTACTGAAGCCATTGATTCTGAAACAGAATTCAATAGTCAAAGAAAGAATATTTAGATTTTATTAAGGGGCATTAATGCATTGCCACTTAAAGTTGAAACCTTCTCCATAATTTGTCTCAACTACCATGTTTTAAATTCTAATGTAAGTGGTACTATTCAGCTCAAACAGTAAGTTTTCCTAGTCTGCAGAGGTAAAATGATGTTCATGACTGACTAGAAATACAAGTATAAAAAGCTGCTTAAAACATGCCTTCCAAGCCCTGCCCATTGATAGGAGTAGGAAGGTTCATTGTGGATATTTTTCTGAATCCCTTTTACTTTGTCACATTTTGCTTAATTACAGACAAGCAATATAAAAATTCTATACCACTTAGAGTTCCATTAACAAAGCAAATCCTAAAAACATTCTCCCCTCTGCTCTTCACAGCAATTTGCAACATGCTTATCCACAGTTAGGGATAAGATGCTCTCTTTCTAGAAGAAGATGACAAGAATGACTTGTAGAACATACAAGTAGAAACAGGCAACAAAGGAGGAGAATAAAAGCATCACCCACTGACAAGAATCAGGAAGACTTGTTTTGCTGAACATAAACAACAACAAGAAAATATCCTATGGGTATTGTTAGTGAAAAAAGAAGTTCAGGAAATCAAGATTCTTCTGGTGGATGGGTAAAAACAACCCAGTGATAGTGATACAGAAAAGACTGAAGTACTCTACGTCTCTTTTTTCCCTATTCCATACAGAAACAGTTTGCTACCAGATAACTGCAGGTACTGACAGGGTTTGGGAAAGGGAAGGGAAACCAACGGTATGGGATCAACAGTTTTGGAATACTTAGTGTAGCTGTATTCAGACCCTTGGGGCTAGAAGGCATTCACCTAAGGTAGCTGAAAAGGTTTGCCAATGTGATTATGAGATTGCTACCAGCTACCAAAACTTCTTACAGTTGAGATGTTTTAGGGGTCCTAAGGTTTCAAAAAAAGGCTAATTCCTAAGAAAGGTGAAGAGACCCATAGAACAGGCCAGATAACCTGAACGAGAAAGAACCAAAGAAGTCCACATGGAGCATGCCCTCCTAGAGTCAATTTTCAAACACAAGATGGACAATAAAGTAACCAGAAACAGCCAACATTGTTTTACCAAGACCAAATTACACTTGACCAACCTGACTGCCTACTTTAATGATGTGACTACTTAGGTAGCTAAGGGAAAAGCTATGGATTTCATGGAATCAAATCTCAGTGAGGTTTTTTGGCACTATCTCACACAGCATTGTCTGGAAGCTGAGAAGCACAGAGCGGAAGAGTAAACTGTTAGGTTGAAAACTAGACATCCTGCCTAGATCAAAAAGTAACAATAAATGAGTCAACATTCATTTAGCAGCTTGTAAAGACCAGAATACCAAAGAGGTTAATATTGGGGTCCAAATGGTTGATTTTAAATTATTTCCTATTTTTTATTATTTGTTTTTTTTTTTTCCTTAAATCAGCACCCTGAATGATGAGACAGCCTACACCCCAGGAAATTTGCAGAGAGCATTACATTACAGGGAGTAGCTAATCCAGTGAATGTCAGAGCTTCAATCCAGAGAACCCAAGAAACTTGAGGACTAAGCAAAATAAGAAGGGTGCCCATTAGATTCAAGCAAGTTACTGTTCCTTTCTACTCTGCACTTGTGACCCTCCACCTGGAACAGCATGTTCAGTTTTGAATCTCTAGTTGAAGAGCAATGTTGAAAAATTAGAGAGGGTCTAGAAGGGAGCACCAAGACAGTCAGGGGTCCAGAGCACATGCACAAAGAAGACAGATTGTGGGAGTTGATCTTAGTCAATCTGGCAAAGAGGAAGCTAAAATGTTACCTAGTAGCAACTTAAAACCATCCAAAATGTAATTACAAATTTGATGGGTCAATGGCAATAAAAATGTGGCTTGGCTGTTCAGATTCAGCACAAGACCTCCAGAGGTTCTATCCAAAGAACTTCTATGATTCCATACAACAGCTCATTGTTCTACAAATTCTAGAGACAATGATGACTCATTTCTTAAGACAGGCAAAATTTTCATTTCTACAAATGTATACTTGTGTGTAAGTTACTTTAAAAGCAGTCCCATTATTAAAGAATTCAGTCATCCTAGGTAAATATATTAACAGCACTTGAGCTCAGGAGTCTGCAAAGAGATTTTTTTAAAAGGAAAGAAGCATGTTTGTTACTTGTTAAGAGTCCTTATACGTGTCCTGGTTTCACCTGGGATAGAGTTAATTTTCTTCTTAGTAGCTGGTACAGGGCTGTGTTTTGGATTTGGTACAAAAATATACTGTTGATAACACACTGATGTTTTAGTTGTTGCTAAGTAGTGTTACTCTAAATCAAGGATTTTTCAGCTTGTGTTCTGCCAGTGAGGAGATGCACAAAAGCCAAGAGGCAGCATAGCCAGGACAGCTGACCTAAACTGGCTAAAGGAATACCATATCATTGAGGCTCATGCCCAGTATATGAATTAGGGGGAGTCATCTGGAACAGGCTGATCACTGCTGGGGGACAGGCAGGGCATCAGTGTGGTGTGCCACTGTACTGTGCAACACTTGCTCCTCTTCAGTTTTATTCCAGTTGGAATAAACAGGAATTTATTCCTATTGGGACAAATAACAGAGAAAGGTTAGTGGTTTATGGGGGGTTCCTGTATTTGAGATTTAACAACAATTGTTTATCAGGGTAGGCCTTGGAGAGAAGCCAAGTAGGAACTATTATTCCATACATGGTGCTTTTCTTGTGTCTTGTTTTGGGAGGATTGGCAGTTGGATCCAGTATTTAACCTTATTATGGGGTAACAGGTTTGATGCTGGCCTCTGCTGCAGGATCAGGTGGTTGTTGAGTTTGGGCTTCTCTTTTGTATTATTAGTGTTATTTATGGAGAGTTTGGGTGGGATATTGGTGGTTTCTGTTAATTCTTGTCTCTTTAGCAGCAGAGGCCTTTCCTGAGACTTCAGGGGATTGACAGGTTCTCTCTCTCTTTTTCAATTCCCGTCTCGTCCCCCCCACTCCCCATTATTATCGTTGTCATAATTAGTATTATTCTATTTCATTCTGTTTCAGTTATTAACCCGTTCTTACCTCAATCCACGAAGTTTATTTTTTTTTCAGATTCTCCTCCTCACAGCAGGGAGGAGGAAGGGAGAGGAAAGTGACCGAGCAGCTGCTTGGCTACTTAGTTGCTGACTGGGGTTAAACACCAACAATAAGGTACTCCACTAGATAGACAAACCTGAGATCTGCAAGCATAACTACGTTCTGCTACCGCATGAACAAATTTCACTGAGACTTTTTCCTAATCATTGACCTGAAACATGCAAAACTATGTTGCAGAAAAAAAAACCAACTTCATTAACAACAGAGAAGCTACTCAGCACATTTAGATAGGCTTTTCCATAATTTAGAGCAATCAACTGTTGTATTTTATAAGAATTTGCTTAGATTCAAATAATTGGTGAGTATTGTGTCAATTTGTCAGAGGGACAACAATCAAGAGGTTTGAACAAAAGGTAAGCACTACTGCATTCCTGAAGTAACAAGACATGCTCCTCTACCCTGAAAAGCTGCTGAAAACAGCATGCAGTTCTGTCTTCAGAAGTCTAAGAAAGGTGAAAGAATAAAGTAACAGAAATGTACAGCTGTAATCTGTTCTTTCTTATGGATAGTATACCATTGCATCTTATCATCTTTAAACTATTTTGATATATGCCTCTATAATTTTTATTAAAAAATTACCACTTCAAAAATCTAAAATACGCCAAAGGCATGCTTAGCATTGTAAGAAGTTTTACATTTAACACGTGCACATGTCTCAAAACCGTCTTTTGATACCCTCTCTCAGACTAACTCTAAAATTCTGAGCAGAACAATGGGCTGTGTTTTTTAAACCAAAGCTCTTCATCTGTAGAGCACAGATCCAAATTGTCACAAAAAACACCACAAGCAAGTTACAGTGTCCAAACTGTCTTTCATGGAAAATGAAAACATCTTTGAGAAAGCATAGGTGTTTCTCTCACTGCACACTCTAGACCTGTCCTGTGCAATCAAGACCATGGCAGCACTACCCCACAATGGTAAAAAAACCCCCAGCAAAATAAACCCAAACGTAAAACAGACTATAAAGCAAAATGAACTTCATTTGTTCAGTCACTTGCATAGAACTGCAAGCTGCAATTCTTCAAAAGCATCAGCTCCCTTTCACAAAACTACCTACAGCCTGCCAATTTTGGGATGGCAACATTTCTTACAAAGTAAGAACCAGACCAACTTCATTATTACTGAAGGGAAAAGCACACCTTGACAAGCAGGCTGAATTAATGGGATTCTTGAGAGCAATGTTCAAGTAAAAAATGCTGGAGCTTTTTTTGATAAAATGTTTATTTTGAAAATACTTGAACCTGATGCCCATTGAATAATTGCTATCTACTATAAATTTTTCTTTCCCATGCCTAGAGATCAAAACTGTAGTAGAGTGATGGTTATACACAGCACAGGAAGCTTATATTGCCAAAATCTCAAGGCCAAGATTGGAAGCAGGGGAATGGGCATCAAGAATACTGCCAAGCCTTCTATCCATGTATTACTAAACTGGCAAGAATTTCTACTACTTGATGAAAATAAAACTGAACTCTTTTACTTCCTTGCCAAAATTAGGGTGAAGTCTGTAGCAAAAGGCAGGAAGCCAGTATTTACAGATGGCCAACATGCTGGGCAATGCTGTTCTGGTTAAGATCTGCATTCTCCTGCACAACCTTATCAAAGAATGATGCTACAGATGGACTGAATAAGCCTAGGTCTAACCTGGAGTTCTGAAATGCAGAGCTAAAACAAACATATTAGTTCAGGTTATTATTTATTTACAGGTGTATCAGATCACATACAACGCATAAGGGGCTGGGATTCCTGAACACACTATGCACATACCAGCCAACACCACAGGCCTTTACCAGATCCAACTGGGCCAAATGCCTAATCAGCATTTCACATCTTGATGAGTTATGGCACAGATTCTGCCTTCATCTTTAAAGGCAAAAGAATGCATGAAGGATGCATGAGATACTTCTGGCATCCATCATTGTCTCACTACATTGTCACACTGACTGCATCTTTTCCCCACTTTCATTGAAAAGAATTTAATATTCAAATCAAATCTGTTTGTGAAACACAGTTCCCAGGTCCAATTTCTCTAGTTGTTCTGCAGCACAGAATACTTTCTGTTTATTACTCCTGATTTTTGATCCTGATACATGACAACATTTCTAAAAACTCATGTATACTTTTATCTCATAAATATTAATGAATGTAAATGCTATTAATACCAATCATAAGCAAGTAGTACAGCTTGACAGCAGAGTAACACTGCATGAGAAATCAGCATACTAAGTAAATGAGTTTACAAATAGTTAGCTACTTTAGTATTTTCAGACTTGTATCTAAATCTCGGTAGCTTTTAAAACATCAACAAAATCCTAGTGTAAGTCATTTGCAGTTCATGTTACACCTCGGTTTTTTGCACTGAATTCATGTATGTCTGTGATAATCTGAAACAAAACTTTATTTACCATTTAGGGTGCAAATATGCTGGCTGTTTGCTCTGTAGTCCTGCAATGCAGATCACTTGCATGCTCTGACCACTGACAATTATGCAGGCAAACACGTGCTGTTACTTTGCACTCTGCCAACTTGTATTCAACTTGTTCCCTCACCACTTAAAGCACAGTGCTGTGAAGACTTACATATTCATTTCCACTGAGAGCACCAACATGTTTAATTGAAGTTAATGGGAAAATTCACAACAAAATGCTAAATATATGTAAGTAATAAGTCCTCACAAAGCTCTTCCACTCCTAAATTTAGAATATTTAAGCAGCATTTTTTTCTAGTGTAAATATACTTATAACAGTATTTAAGCATCTGTAAAACAAATTAGACATTGAGACTGTTTCCTAATGCTAAATATGACTTGCATTGGAATAGTAGCTGGTGGTCCCAAGTTAGACTGGGATTTGTAGTCTAAAAAAACAGACAAGACAAAGACAATTAAGCAAAAAGGGTTGTATTACCTAAAGACTGAATAAAGAGTGTGATGTTTTGCATTCCTATTAATTTCAGTGTGACAGTTGGTGCTTATTAGAAGATTCTTCTGCAAGGAGCTTAGAATGCAACATATTAACATTCACCACTCAATTCCTCCCAAGTCCTTGCATTCTATTTCTGTCTTTGGCACCAAGTATCCAGCCTATTCTTACGGAGAAATACATCCAGTGATTCAGACAATCCTAGGAAAGTGAACCATATTCACAACTGAAGACTAAAGAAGTACAACTGTTTTCAACCTAATCTGTTAGAAAATTCCTCCCTAACCCCAAATTAATAACTCTGAACTTAAAACTAAGACTACTAGTAAGACCACTTAGCTTTTAGCATCATTAAGAACGATGGGAAAGTCTCAGTTTTAATGGAAATCAATATCAAATGTATTTTACAGAGTAAGTGTTTTCAAAATCTCAAAGAAACCAGTAGAACCTCTAAATATTTGTAATTTGCCAAATTATTTTTTCATACTTGGGCAAATCTGTGTGCTAATTTCCATTAAATTATGTAAAAATATAAAAGGCACCTGCTACCTTGATTCTAAAAAAGGCAAGCAAAATCTTTTTACAGCTACTGTAAAAAATTAATTGATCACTACTACATACTATTATTACTATAAAGTCTAGAAGTACAAATTTTATCCAAGTATAGGTTAACTTTTAAGACATTGTAACAATATTTATAATTAAAACTACTAACGCATAATTTCATTTATGCCTCCTGCAACTTGACATATGAGAAGCAGTAAGTAGTACGGAAGCTGTTTTGTATTATCCTATGTTAACCATGACAGCCTACAGAGCTGATTCCTACATAATTCTGTTTGTAAATGCCTCTACTGAGAAGTCTGACAATTTATTCCTACACTTTTCTAATTACTAACTAACTATTAAGTGGCAGGACTTTGCTTCTTTTTGCAGGACACTTTAATTTCTTTAAGAGCCATTTGAAGCATTTTGAAAATGCAAATTTATATCATATGCCTAATATTGAAGGCATCATGAGATATTTTAAAAAACCTCCAGCAGACTGAGTGAATTAACCTCAAGAAAAGCTGGTTCAGTCCTTCCCCAATATACTAGCAAATATGCTGAAAACATATTCGTTTCTTTTATAGCTTCTGAAGCAAAATCAATGCAGAATTCAGACTTCTTGGTCTAAAGTTACTACAATTACCAGAAATATTGCCTTAAAAAAGCAACCAAGCACTTCCTTTCAGAGTTCTGTTACTTCAGAATTAGTAACTTGCCAAAAACTTTCAAGGTGAAATAACATCATGTTAAAAAATAAAAACAACCCCCCCCCACACACTTAACTTTTACATGATGGTTTTATTTTCTTCAACTGTTACTTGTATTGATCAGCTACTGACCCTACCAACACTCTGACAAACTTTCAGCTCCCTGATACCATGAACATTAGTTATTATTAGGTGCTATGCCTTTAGCAAGTTGATTCTCAACAGTCTTTTTTGGGCTTGCCTTCTTTTGCATTTAACTTGACAGCCTCTCCGATCTATTTTTCCCCTCCTTTTATTATTAACAACTTCCTTTCTCCTGAAGTTTCAACATGTCACCTTTAATTTTTTGATCTTCTGATACTGTATCAAAGCCTGGGGAAACAGAGGAGTACTTTGTAGTTCTTGCAGATAGTGCTCATGATGGCTACTTACCAGTTCCATTCTGGGGAAACAGGAGTGCTCCACACCCTCACAGCGTGGTTTTCACAGAATGGAAATGCAGGTACCCAGGCTAAATGGGAGATGCAAGGCACAGCAATGGCCTTCTGATCCAGATAAAACTGTGATTAATACATTGCACCATTCACAGAAGCTAGAGGTCAGCCAATTGAAGCCTTTCCTTTTGCAGCCCACAGCGCAGTTCGGAGTCTCATACAATAACTTTAAACAGATTGCACAGCATCACAAACCATTCAGCTGCTCTTTCTGAGTTCCCTTTAGCTAGCCGCCTCAATTTATATATGCTCAGCATGATTTTTTGGGGTTTTTCCCCTTTAATGCAAGCTGAACTTGACTAAAAATTACAGACTACACCTTCTGTAATCAAAAGACCCCAAGTAAAATGTTATTTCTCTTCCTACAATTCATCAAACTACTTCTTCCTAGAAGCATTTGCCTTAGCACTTAGAATTTTGGTCTTTGCATTCTGCACCAATGCGATCTTAACTCAGACAGCATGGGAATAATCCAATTTCTTTTTACAACTACTTTTTCTGCATTTTTTCCCCCAAGAATAATTGTAGTGGGTGAAGGAGAAGATGTCAGTGAAATGGCACATCATTGTTTAGGCTGGGCTAGGGAGAGGATAATGGGAGTGAGCATGGGAGCAACTGAAAGAAGGTTATGAAAAAGAAAGAAGAAATGCAAGATAAAAGCCTGATGTTGGTATAACTTGAATAAAGTAGAAAACATCATCACTTTTATTTAATGCTATAAACTTCTATAACACTTTTTAGAACACAGAGGGGTTTTTAGAATATGATCTACAGAGAATATGAAATTATGAATAGCATAGTAAGCAGTTTGTTGACATCTGCCAGCTGCCACTCAGACTTTACCTAATTTTTGACCATGGGCATTGCACGGAAAACAAAAGTTGAGTGTTATATACAAATGGCAGGCTGGAAAATAGGAATTTATCCTGTTAGTGGAAACTGAAATTACAAGTTGAAATGCATGCTCAAATTTTTTCAGATGTAGAGAGAGTCTTCCCAGAAGGCAATATTCTCTTTCACATTAAAAAACTGTACATAGGAGAGCACTGACTTATTGACAGCTTGACTGAGATGCAATGGAATCAGGCAAACATTATTGTTAACTCACATTTCAGATAACCAACTCAACAGGCACAGGTTAACATGCTGACCTCACCAGGATTCCCTAGCTCCTGGTATGTCCAATTTCCCACTACAGTCTCACACAATACTCATGTTAATCTGAAACTGAGCTTCAGAAAGGTACCCCCCCCACACACAGGGTCAGTAAACAAGCAAAGTTCCTCAAGCTACATCACTGCTGAAGATCAAAACAATGACCTTTCCATACCTCAAGTAAACCTTGATGGATGAACTGCTTAACAGAACAAAAACCAATATCAAGCACACTAAATAAAGCAAGTTATTGCACTTACAGAGTTACAGTGTTTCAAAAATGTTATCTCCAATATGCTTTCATTTGTGTTCTGCTCACATGGAATGCTCTTGTCAGTCACGAAGGAAATGTTCCTCTTCATGTTTTTGGTGTGCTTTTGGGGGTTTTTTTTGGTGTTTTTTTTCCCTTTGAACCTATGAAATGAGTATTCTGTGTACAATGCACCTCTAAACAGAAACCTAAAAATTAGCCTGCAGCCTACCCGGTCACAAAAATAAGCATGACCAAAACACCATACTGTTTGGAGACCCATGAGAAACTGCATCCTCTGAGTAATTTTTAATTTCTTGATTGGATTTGAATCAGTACACTACCTCCACCAGAATTATTCTTGACACGTCAAGCCTGCTGCTAGGAAGGAGCTTGCCGCAAAAATATTTCTTCTCTGTAAAATGTAGAATTCCAATACCTACAGAGAGATTATTTTATTACATGTATAGAAAAGTATGCTTTGTAAAACCGGTATATCTGCTTCCAAAGAAAGACCCCTTTTTTACTCACAGCAGATCCCCACTAATTAGACCTTAAAAACATAACATTGCTTTATAGGTCAAATTTCTTTAGGAAGTTTCTGTGTTTCTCAAAATCAGTTATTTTCATATGTCAAAGGCTGGAAGCCTCTGATACTATGGGGTGATAGCCTTTTAAACTTACCATAGCAAATAATTTAATCATGCAATTCTGGCTACATACACATTCACTGCACTCATTCATTAAATACAGAGTCCTAATTTTGTAAGTCAAGACTGCAGAGACCTAAAGATTTCTTACCTACATTTTTTTAATGTAAAAATAAGCAAGCTAGGTGAAGTCAGTCCCCTCTGTGCTCCATTTCCCAAATTTTGATTATTCCCACAGGCCATTCAAGAAATAGTGATGTGTTAATAGCACACTTGAATTAGCTATATTCAGATAATGGGAAGCTTACAGGAAAATAGCACAGAAAGAAGATAAAAATACTCTAGTCCACCATAAAATGTTATGGCTTGTGACTTGAAATATTTAGCTTTGTATTAGGTTTTTCTTCTTGTAATAGTACTAATCTGTATAATGGTAGTACTCAGCTGCCCTGTTTCCTAAGTGCAATATAAAGGTATAACAAAAGGTTTTCTACATTCAGTTTACAGTGTATGCAGCTGAATGTTAAGAGATCTTGGGTTAAAATACAGCTAATCTGAACTAACAGGTTTATAAAACCTGTGCTCACCTTATTAAGGTCAATTCAAGGCACATTAATTGTACAGAATATCCTCAAACTCTTTCAGGACCCTTATATTCTGGGAAAATAAAGGGTTGTCCAAGAGTGGGTCAGTATTTGCAGCATACTGAAGAGTTTTCATCTTAAGACTTGCCCCTTACAATTATTGTGCTGAAATGAACTACATTTTCTTGACAAACTGAAACCAGTATCAAAATAGGAACATCTAGCAAAGAGATGAGATGCTCTGCTACACAGAAGATTTGATAACAAATTTCCAAAACACATGCTGCAATTACTAAGGCCAGTACAGTGGTAAACATAAAACAGCCTCTGAAAGTTCTGCCTAATTAAGTGGGCCACGAGCTTCTTTGAGGAAGTCTTTAGTATTTCTTCTGCTGTATGAATCTGTTATATGGACAGATATATAGACTAATAGATGTACAGACTAAACAGATGTATAGACTAAAAGCTGCTGAAGCTTTTTTCTGCTAAGTTTTTTTTTTAACTATACAGATTAAATAATTACTTTTCCATTAGTTCTCTTTTGATCTCCAGAACATCTTTACTTCGTAGACTTTCTTCACTCCAATCCAGTATTTTTGAGTACAAGATTACTCATAAGAAAGTGCTTCAGTCCTTTCTTAAAATAGATTCTGAGTGGGAGCACATGCCATCATGATGCTGTAACTCATCAGGAAATTATGATGCAGTACCATCTTATTCTAAAGGCACCTGCTAGCTAAGATATGGACAAGGTCACATCAGCACTTTTTATGTTTTTCAGGACTGTTTTCCTTATCAGATTAAAAGAAGTCCAGCAAACAAGCAAAAACATAGTATGTTTTTCGAAGAAACAAACATAAAACCACAACCAACAAAAAACCCCAACCAAACAAAACAAAAGCAAAACCAACCAACCAATCAAACTCACAAAAAAACTTGACACCAACCGCTTTGAGTAACTTCAGTTTTGATTTTGCATAGAACCATTACTAAAAAAGAAATAAGCATGGAAAATGATAATCGTGAAAATACTAAGTGTACATAATTTAAATTGCAGTGAACTACCAAGGATTTATTTACCTAGGAAGGCAACAAATTGAGGGGAGGAGGACTGATTTCAAATGTTTTTTTCTTTCTTCTTTTTTTTAATCATATGGCATGTAAACAAGGGTGTGGGGAAGACTGCTGGGGAGAGCGCCCCAAAATTTTTTTCCTGCTTGCTACAATCTCAAAGTATACCCAAATAATTTTTGTTATGAGAAGACACTGAAGAAGACTGCATCAGAGAAGCCATGAAAGGAAAAGCTTCCTAAGTAAAACAGGCAGTTAGTTATTTTGATTTTCTTAAAAAAATATTTCTTACTATTTAACTTAGACAACTGAAAGGAAAATCTGGTTGTCCAGCAGCTTAATTCCTTCAGGTGTATTAATGAAGCATCCAGGCTGCATGACCCCAGAACTTTCTGACTGTTAAATACTTTTATTTAAATGGCAACAAAAAACAGAGCTCCTGCTATTACCATATTCGAATACCTGATAAGCATGATGTTTTCTCATCATCTGCATGTCATCTGAATTCTTAGCAGCATGTAATAAAAGTATTTTTGCATACAAGCACAATTCAGGCCCTCAAGTCCTATACAAAGTAATCTAACAAACACCACAGGATTTCCCTAGAAATAGACATGATAAATGTACTTAATTTTTCTGGTGGACACTTTATAGAAGGCTAAAGCTCCACCAAGACACATGCTAGGAGGCTCATGTGCAAAGTGACACAGAGGTCCCACCTGCGGCAGCAAACACACCCCCTGCGAAAGGACAGTGGTGGGGGCTGTGTAACAGCACTGCAAGGTACACAAGGGTCTGCAAATGGCTTGGGACCACTAATACAGAACTTCTCCTGTAGATACATACTGGATTACAGCAAGTACCACAGAGACAAGGAACTTGGGTTTAATTCTCTGTTAGCATATGGGGATTCAAAAACATGCATTTATTTCCCAGAAGAGCACTTTAATTAGGAAACTAAAAGGCTGGATAGTAACAAGCTTCTTGTCTGCTAAAGCTGGGTAACTACCCAGCTAAAAATTAAAATGCTATGGCATCTGGACAATTAACAAGGATCACACTGTAGCCTAATAACGGGGGTGCTCAACTGGGAGAGAAGACCTAGATTCTAGTCCCTGGTCCATGGACTATTTCTGTTTTGTTACTTGCCCTTTAACATGAAAAGAAAACTCATCAATAGTTCAAAATGCAAGTATCTGAACCCTGGTCTCTTCCGTCCCACTGCATGGTCTAAACTGCTAAGTTTAAGATACTGAAGCATCACCACATCTATGTCTCTCTTTGGCTCTAGCCTACAAAGTGTTAACAATATCTGGTTTTGATTGACTATTGATCTCTCTCTTCAGAAAGAAGAGAGATACAAGATCTCTCAGATTTTGGGCACCTTTCCAGCCACAAAGCTTTTTTAATTTCACAAGTGTGTAGCTAGGGATATAGCTCCTAATAGCACTGCTCCACAGAGAGAATAAAGATGCATTCCATTTTAAAGAATATTTAAAGCTGCTTCTACTTTTAATGCAGCATTCCCTGGAGCAACCAAAATATCCCCAAATTACTGGATCAACACAATATTCTCTGCTTAGAGAACACACAAACTCTAGTAAATCCACCTCACAAGTCTAAAACAATGACTTAACACCCTCCTCTGCCCCTGACATCCATCATCACACTATATGTTAACACTAACCACCTTCTTGTGTCAACTGCAGCTTTTCTTCCTTTCTTTCTTTCTTTTTTTTTTTTTGCAACTTGCATCTTTTGGATCATGTACTATTTTTTTGTTTGTCTTCATTCAAAAATCTTCAGCCCGCACTTAAGATAAACAAGAAAGGTAATGTTCACATAGGTTAATCAATATGATAAATTAATTGTGAAATGGTTGGTCATTTTTTTAGAAACTGTTATATACTTTCGAGTACCACATTAAGTTAAATCTACTGGAGCTTCTTCAACTTCCCATCTCAAATTTCTTATTCCCTGGAGCAAGAACAGATGCAGTCATAAGTAAAAACTCAGATGTAAGTGAAAGGCAAAATGTATCATTCCATGTATGTCATTTCCATTAGCTAGTAGTGCCTCATTAAATTAAGAGGTTTGCAAACCTTAATTATCAAAGAAATATATAATTATTACTTTCAGAATATTCTTCTTTATTTTCGTGTCTTCCCTTTAGTTTAATGACTGTACTTTAGGCCTCATCCAAAAAGGTAAAGCTTTGGTAATATTAATATGACAGACATTGGGGAAAAATCCAAAGCCTCTTGACTCTGTTAGAGCAAAGTATACAATAAAAACTTGCATTATGTAATTCTAACATACAGATTATACTTCTCTGAATTAGCTAATTTGAACAGACTAGTGAGTTCATACAGGCATTTGTTTAAAATGGAATGGACAAACTGTTTTGAGCTCAACAGCAGAATTTTAGCTATTGAGCTAACAATTCTATACGAAAGTATTCTGTTAAAAACATGAGGAACTAAAAAGACTAAGTCCAAGAACAAAGCTGTGTCCATGTAATGCTTTCAAGACATCTGATCCTGGTTACTTGATGTGGAAAGGCTTAGTAAGAAACCATATTCAAGCACAGAAAAATCCTAAAAAATTCCTCACTTTCTTTCAAAACAGAAAAACTGAACAGAATAAAAGTATCATGTATGTTCTAAGAGCAACTCTCAACTGCTAAATTTTGTTTTTATAAATGATCTGTAGGCCCTTGTTGCAGAGACTGTTATATACATATTTAATAAATGAAATCTTTTTTAATACTCAAATTGACTGTGGCCCCTAGAGATGTTTTAACTTATATATTAAGCTTTAAAATATAGCTTACTAGGTAAAAACCACTTGTTGGTTACTTAAGAATTTCTAAGAGAACTAGTATAATATATATTACATTACATTATACTAGTTCTCTTAGAAATTCTTAAATAACCAACAAGTGTTTTTTACCTAGTAAGCTATATTTTAAAAGTCAAGCTAGAGTAGCCAAAGTTAATTATGAGTGAATCCAAGCTAATACAAGACTCCAAGTTTATTTCATGACCTTGTATATCAGGTTTAGTGCTGGCTCTTGTCCTCAGAGACTTAAAACCTCTTTTTTTTAACATGTAGCCTATGTAGCATATGAGTTTCAAGACTTGCTTTTTACCTGAGCATTTGCAAAGGACTTATGTAAATAAAAGAAATCTGCATAATGAATAAATAAAAAGTAATGTAGTTTGGCAGAAAAGAACTTCACGCACAGTGAACAATGCTATCAGTCACAATCTAGTATCTGAAATTACATCTGATATAGAATAAATCACAGAACTGTGTCAAGCTGTGAAGTACTGTGAGCTTTAAATATCTTTTAACCACATCCTTACTCAAATTATCTCATTTGGGCATGCGGTGAAAGGATTTTCTTCAGTTAAATTCACATACAAAATTTAAGAAAAAAACCAGTCTATATCTTAAGGTGTATCATCAATGCACAGTAATTGACATTAGATATTTGTATAACAGCCCAGGGGAACATTGCCAATATATAATATTGACTTAAATGGAACTTACAGATACAATGTATACTTTTTCTTTTCCTTACGAAGGTAACTTCTTGAAAGTATGGAAGCTGAATTTCCATTTCTGATTCCATTGAAGGGACAAGAAAAGGAGGTGAATCACTGAAGTTTTTTCAGCAACTACAAAAAGCTAACACATGAGAGAAGTAAAAATGCCACTTGCCAACTGCAGAAAAGCCATTAGCCAACAATGTAAACAGACAAAAGATGTTCATAAGAGCCTTTCTTCATCCTACAGGATGTGTACCAGATGGCAAAGCCATACAGTGGGGCATTGCTTCCTTGCACTGACCTATAAATTGCCTGTATTCCTCAACAAAGGGGGTAGATAGATTTGCAGAACAAGCTATAAAATTTCTTAATGGTGCTTTTTGTCTGGTAGAAGGCTAGATACAAAGGAAAATTGGACTTTTCTACCTGTCTGGCTAACAGGTAGAAAAAAAAATGCAACAGAACACAGAGATCAGCCTAACAAAAATCTACTTTCTACAAGGAAAATATACTTTCTACTGGCTTGGTAAATGGAGAGCAGTGGGTATTCTAGTTTGATCTCAGTAAGGCATACACCTTTCCTTCACTTATTAAACTGCCTTTACCTCAACTGATGAGTTTCCTCACTTTGGCTTTTCTTATTCCATCCCTCATCCTGCTTGGGGGCAGTGAGTAAGCCTCTGGGTGGGGGCTTAGCTGCTGCACAGGGTCAACACACCACAATCTCCTTTAGTGATTTCTTTCAATTACTTCCTTTGTACTGCATTAAAGCAGTACATTCTCCAGATATATCCTCCTGGACAACAGACTATTAGAGAGATCACTGGCTGCAAAATGAAAGAAACAGAGAAAAGAAAAAAAGTCTTGAAAGAAATAACCATGGTCAAATGTGGTAATATTTACAAGCAATTATAGACAGAAAATACATTCTTCTCAGAGCTATGCTAATACAGGAAAGATGGACTATGGGAAAAGCCTTTCATGGAGCTGCCTATGAAGTTGTTCAGGAATGTGAAGCAAAGTGGAAGAAATGCCTTGTCATCTGTCAGAATTAAGAAAAAAAAATAGGTAAGAAAGAAATGAGAAAACAAAGGTAAATAAACTATTGACCTGATAACCTGATAAAGAAATCTTGAGATTCCAGGAGATGTCAATTCAAAGCAGTTACAAATAAAAAAGTTCCAAGAAAAGAAGCACTTCACATTTAGTAGAAATTCTGTAAGAAAACCCTCAATCTAGTTGCATTCAAGAGATTGACTTCTTCCTCTAACACCAAAAATAATCTGAATGAGATCTATGATGTATTTGATCAACAGACTCTGTATCAAGACATATACACCCAAAGAAAAAAAATAAACAAGAAAACAACACTGCTGAGAAAGATTTCAGTTTAACTTGTCATGTTACAGGAAACAAAAGATATTACAGTCAGTCCCAAAGGAAGTATGCCTTTGTCAATTCACAAAAGAATAAGACTTGCACAAGAACAGAAATAAGAGTAACTGAAAAGTATTTTCAATGCAAAAAATAGCAGAAAAGCACTAAAAAGCCATTTCCAGTATTTAGTCAGCACAATCTAAACCAAATACAAAGATGAAAAGTCACACATGGAAGAAAATGACAGCAAAAGCATCTGTTGGCCTCACATCTTTATCTTCCACTGTTTTTAAAGAAGAGCTAAGGTTTTTAATGCTTTATTCTCTTGCAGTCATTAAGAGTAGTATGCTCAAGCATCTTGCTCCATGGTGAGGAGATGAAGGGGAAAAAGGAACTGCTGAAAGTCTTAGAAGTACTTCCCCACTCCTCACCTTTTTTCAAAACTTTTTTTTTTATCAGTTGTAATAGGAGCTATAATTAAATTCTGAAATCTCAACAAATATCCAATAATTCTATACATGTTAATAAAGAAAAGTAATTAAAATAAACAGAATCTAATGGTCTCTTGAAGGAAGATGAGACATTAGTATAGCAGCAGCAGATTCACAGATCAACCAGACAACAGAAGTAGCACAATTACTTCAAAACCAGGAGGCTGATCATCTAATATCCAAAAAAAAAGGAGAAATATCCTACAGACACACAAACAGCACATGCATCTGTGAACACGATTAAGTGAATGACTGGTAATTGAGTTTTGAACCACTATATGTAGCCTCAGGTAACTGACTCTGAAACTGAAATCAGTGGTCAATGGGTGGTGCACAAGGCTACCAAGTGTAACCGTATCCATGCAATCTTTTTAAAGAATGTACCTTCTGATTTTGATAGAAGTGCACTACAGTAAAAATACAAGCTTTGAAGGCCTGGCAATAGTATTTTCCCAAGAACATGGGCCACTAATGCCTTGGTGAAAGATCAGTTTTCCTCATGCATTATTAGCAAAAGAAAAAAATCGCACCTTCTTTACACTGGCAGAAACTTGTTCCCGTCTCTACTGTGTGGGCACAAGCATTTACTCATAGTAAACTGAAAGAAATTCACTGAAAGCTGGCTTGGCAAAATACTATCATCTGGATCAGTTCACATTTCATTCACCATATATAGGAATAATTTTGCTGGGATAAATGAGAGCTCATGGACAGATGAGAGCTCTAGGTGGGATTAATTTCACCATTAATACAATGGAGTAAAAAATGAATTCATAAAGAATAGCTAAAAGATTCAATACTTGTCAGCTTTCAATAAGGCTCAGTGAGGGATTTTTAAGGAGAGACTATTGGGATTATAAATGTCTAGTATACTTGGTTTATTACTCTATTCTTCTCATAAAAACAATTTCCTAATTTTGCTTTTGTTAAGCTTTTCTAGTGAACAGGATGCTTGCAGATACCTACAGATGCATAATCCTCAAGCACACAAATCTTTTCCCTGTTTAGCTTGTCTGCTGTCCATTAACAGCCTTTATACCTCATTTGTATAACCTCAGTCTCTACATTATTTACTAGAGGCTATCCTTTATGATATAGTTTTGATTTTACATAATGTGGCTATCAATTCCTTCTATAGTTTCTTTTTCTGACACTTCTTGTAAAATCCCATTTTTATTATTAATCCTTAACTTTTTTCTAGGCAAACTGTTTTTTATGTTATGATTGCTTTTATAGTGACTACAGCATCTCAGTATTCTCTGCTATTTCAAAAATCACACTTCTGCTATAAATGTACCTTAATACTGAAGATGTTACTTATATTGCAATTTACAAAACCCAGTTTAGCTAGCTACCTTTATCTCCAAACACTGCATTTCGATACTAAAACCATGGTCTGTACATAACTAGTAGCCATGGAGACCATGAAAGCATACAATATTAGACAAATGCACGGACCAGCAGGCTTCTGAGTTGCAGTTAAAGACTTAAATAAGTGCACATGGTCCACTGACCGCAATTATACAACTAAACTATCTATCCTCATCTTCATCCCAATCCCTCCCCCATTTTAAAGAAATATCAAGAATCTCAAAGCCTGACTTACCCAAATAGCTGATGCCTACGACTGGCTGTTCCAATTACTGCCACTAATCACAATGTGATCCAATGGGTAACAGTCCACTCAAGAGAAAAGGTAAGACTGTTCACATCAGCAAGAAGGTATGCAGGACAGAAACAAAATTAGATTATGATCTTTCATGCAGATGTTTTAAGTAGTTGGTGTAGAGATGTCCAACAGAAAAAAAATATGCCAGTAGCACATCATCTGCCATTTAGTACATATCAGGTCAGTAGCCTCCAAGTCAGCATAATAGCTAGATTGAGTGGTAGAGATATGCTCAGAAAAACTATACTGAGTGCAAGTGAGATGACAGATTGAATGGTGCCAAAGAAATCCCTCAAGCAAAAGGGAAATCAGACCTGGCAAAAATGTGTCACTTTTCTTTTTTTAAAATTACTGATATACACTATAATAAACGTTTATGTGTGTATGTATATTAATTATATGTATACAATCTTCAAATTAGTTCTGTCAGGCATACTATAGTCAAGATAGTAAGTTAGAAAAACTAAACGTTAGAAATTTTGACTATTAAAAAATTAATACATTCATAAAATGACCTTACTTGCCTGTAAATGTGTAACATAGTGTTCACCTTTTCCCAAATTTAACACTGCAGAAATCTAATGTTCAGCTTTTCTAGTTACCTAACATGCAAGTTCTCAGATGTTCAGCTCTTTGCTAAGCACAAATGCCTAGCACAGCCTTCATATTCACCTACTACTACACGAATCAAAGACCTCTACATACCAAATGGAAAAATGTATCTTGGCTTACCCTCTCCTCAAAAAAATTTCCTGTAATACGCAAATCCTTCCCTTCCTTCACTATGATTTTTTTACTGCTTATTATTCAGCAGAGGCAGTGTCTTTGCTTGTCCATGAGGACAAGCTAGTAAATAGAACCAAGAGGACACCTGGCCTGACAAAGCAGTACTTGCAAGAAAAGAGGCAGCACAGCCAGATAAAGGAGTGTCAAGACTACCTTTGCAATTGATGCAAGTGAACTACATAAAATTAGCACGATTACATCTGTTTGAGCTGTGTTCTGAAAACAGAAGTCCTATCTCCCACCTTTACCTATCCCACCTGTACAATCCAGCTCCTCCCTCAAACTGGCACTCCTGAGGTTCCTTGCCGAGTTGATTCAGTTTGCTCAAGCTGCAGAAAACTAATTTCTCAAAAGAAGAGCAGTTTTCCACTAGGTTAGCCAGTTAAGTTTGTTTTGCACAGAGTGAAAAATGCAGGATAGAAGAGTACTAAGAAAGAACAGAACTGAAAAAAATTCACAATAGAGGTAAAAATTGCCAGCCTTGTTCACCATTCACCTACTGGAGCAGAAGTCTGCAGAGCTCTGTGCTGAACCAGATCACATAGCTGATTCAGCTCAAAAGGACCCTTTTTCTTTGGCAGGGTAATTTTCAGCTATTTCAGTTCCCTGCCTTCACAGCCACACAACAGGTTATGCCAGCACAGCACAGCATGGCAGTGAACAAGAAGAGTGATGACAGAATCATGCCCAAGATTAAGCCTGGACAGAGTCCTCTTGGGCTCTAAAGCAGTGGCCACTTACAGAAGACTGCATGGTACACCAGCAGAAAATTATCTCTGAATAACTCACCTTGAGGTGTAGTGAATGCAGGAAGACCAAATCCCTGACAAGATGCTGCATGTATTTTCCTAACAGACAAGTCAGATAGGTAGAAGGAGGACCTGTTCAAATGAAGGATTAATTTAAACACACTTTTTCTGTCATTTCCTCATCTATAGCTTTCATAAAAAATTGTAATTCTATGGCTAATTTTGGACATTTGAAATAATTCTACATACTACTGAACTTTACTTTGGGCTATCTTAAGTTAAGAGTCGTTTCAAGGCTAGTTAACAAAATACATGTCTCTCTTTCTCTAGAGTATCCAAAGATTCAAAGGTTATGCCCTCACCCACATCCCCTTCACAAAATGCACAGAAACAGTTCAAGAGCTAGTATCTTCCTGGTCACCTTCCACTTTTAGGAAGGCCTCCTTATTGCTACCCACTGGAAGACTTCTCTGGCATGCACAAGAATTTTAAGAAGCGCATACAACCCCATGGCGGCAAAAAACAACAACTAGTCTACATTAGTTCTTGTGCTTGGTTCAAGAAAGTGGCTTTTAAACTGTCTCCCAAGAGTCCCCAGTCACCACACTTCAGCTGACACTGCATAGAAGAATCAAAGCATGAATGTGGAATTCACTTTGGACAAAACTAAATGAGACGCACTCCACAAGTGCACCTAATGCACTCCAACAATTACAGAGGTCACTCCATGGGTTTTGAGCTAGTGTGAGGCAAAACACACTCAACAGTCTGCACATGAAGTCCCCAGTACTAAGATCTGTTTCTCTAAAGCAGCAGTACTTGCTACCAAGGACTTTACTTACACGGAGTGAAATCACAGAAGGTAAATTAATCTACTGAATTACAGTCAAAAGACTGTAGCAATTTGGTCCAAAATACTCATTACTTACTTATTTAACCCATGACAAAGACTTATGTAGGTACAGCACAAATTTTTTTTTTTAATTGTGTACTTATTATTGAAGAATTGAGAGAGTACCTAATTATCCAAATAAAGGGATTTCTGCATCTGTCTGGGTTTTTTTCCTGCAATGGCTGCTAGTTGGAATGTCAGGACCTATGGAGTTTAAATTTATACTTTGAAGGAATTAGAATATATATTTAACTATTGTCTCAAATGGCCCCAGGCCCAGTACTAGCTACTTTCTAGATGCTAGTAAGACCTCAACCATTCATTTTGAGGTAGTTCATCTCAGCATACTTTTCATATGCACAGCTGAATTTACTTTTGGGAGGCTGAAGCACAGGTAGAACATTTTTATCAGGTGTTTGTTCAGTGCAGAAAAAGGATCCTAGGAATAATCTGAATATGAAGATCTGCTAAAATTATTCTGGAGTATACTAAAAGCTGCTACTATTCTGGTAAAAAATACTGAAAATTATTACTATTTCCCATCTAAAATCTCCCTTATGATTTGATGAGTCCTCACAGCAACTTACACATAACAATAATGGAATACAAGACACACTATCAAGGAATTAAAAGATTTTTCTAATATTAAAGATAATCCGTGACGTCCCAGTTTAATGCTATACAGAAATTTGCCTCAGATGCCTTTTCCAGAAAGATGTTCTGTTCATCAAAGCACTCAAAGAAAGTCTACTTGAACCCTTTTCTGACAAAACAATGGTGAAATGACAACAAGTATTTTCTCTAATTCTCTTTGATCAACTGCCAAGCCAAAGAGAAAAGTCATGTACTGAAACCATTGTGCATAAACTAGAGCTATATCCTTTCTTTGGAATAAAGAAATAGGAACAGGCAGGTGAGCTTCCTTGCAGCTTGACAATCACAGGAAATTCTTCATCAGTTGCTTTTTTCAGCAGTTGCTTTTAACATGAACTTTAGAGTTTCCATTTTGATTTTTGATGTATAGGAAAAAAGCCTGAGTCTCACTCAGATAAGAAGGTCCTGCACACTGGAGACACTGGTAATAGCGTTAATTCTTACCATGCTGAAATTTAACTGCAAGATCAGACCTTAAGCCTTGACAGCTTACCTTCCTACTGTGGAACAAGGCACATTCCTAAAAAATAGATATCAGAATAACATTAGATTCTGAAACAAATATACCCAGCTTGAACCACATACATCTTACTAACAGGCCATTCCCAGCTTTTTAAAGCTTTGTGCCTTGCCTTTTGTCCAAATAATTATGTCACACAGAACTACCCTACAGTCACATTTACTTGGAAAAATTACAAGGTTTCTCTCAAAAATCCCCAAATCCTCCTCAGCCTCCTGGTTTATTCTACATATCTTTTACTGGTTTCTTCTCTTCTTTGTTAAATTAATGCCATAATAAATGTCTGCATGACCAGAATGGTTTGGAATCTCTTATAATAGGAGGTTACGAGGGAAAGCAATTCCCCTGCAGACTTTTCAGTCTGTCTGATTACAGCAATCATTAAAAAAGCCTACCAACAAGTATATTTTACAAAAACTAGAAGTACTTAGATTTAGATTTAGCTAAATCTAGTAGCTATGGAGTTACGCCTCACCAATTTACTACATCTATCAAGGGAATGGAACATCATAAGAGTAACTATCTAAGAAGGAATTCTTTCAGGACATCACAAAAACAGGAGAAAAACCTGGAGACTACAAAACGTTCTCCAAAACCTCCAATTTCTATACTATTTGTTTTATAATATTCTCCCTCTTTTTTTTTTTTTTTTTTAACGTATTAAATCAGACTGTATCAGCAATTATGAAGTTTTAATCAGCAGGAGTTACACATAGGAACACCTGTTGCAATTTTATCTCAGCATCCCTGGAGCTTTGTGAGTATTATCTACAGAAACACTTTGTCCCTGCACTCTCTTTTAAAGGTGTTTCACCACTTTTTTTCCTCACTATGTTTAATTTACAGCTTATTTCTTCAAGGAAGTTGATTTTGAGGATCCTTGACTTGCTGTAGGCTTATTTAATGTCTTGCCTTGAGTATTCACACAACTAAAAAGAGAAATTAGGCTAAAAGAAGAGGAAATGAGAAGTACATATTCCCTTTAATCTTAATGGGGTTTTGTTCTTTTTTTTTTTCTGGAAACAACAAGCAGTTTTCTCATCAGATATGTACTTACTTTAGGCATCTTGCTGCTTTCTCCCAGATTTTTTCAGAGATGAAGTTTCTGATGGTTTCTCACCATCTACACTGCTATGCCACTACTCTACATCATATGAAAGAACCATGTCAGTAGGAAATTACATAATATCTGTTTGAACTCCTGGAAATCTTCTACTTCCAGAAACATGCTGCCGCCCACACTTTCCTAGGCCAAGATTTGCAAGTACCTAGTACAAGGATACATACATGCCCATCTTCTCTTTGGCAGTCTGATTTGTCTTCCTAATCCCATAAACACTGTTTCAAGAAGGGATAAGAAATAACAATGTAGAAGTGTGTTGGTTCACAGAACTCCTAACTAAGTGCCATATTCAATGTTTCTTCAAGAATTATTGGATGAAGACTTTACAGACTTCATCTCAGGTCTTGCTATCAATTCCTTCCTAAGTGGCCCATCCCATGGCATTAAAAGCAGCTTGATAAGAGTACAGGGGATTTTCTTTTTTTTAACAGCAAGCATCATTTGTAGAGGTCCTAGGAGCTTTTCCCTTCTCAGTCAGATCTGCAAAACACTTCACTGCAATTCGTTTTAATTCCCAAAGAATGTGTATTATTTTTCATCCATCCAACTTCCCATAAAAATTCTGAAGAAACAACTTACTTCCTAGATTTCAGTATGAATTTAAATCCCCTCCAGCATATATCTGAAAAAGAAAAAGCACCAATAATCCCACCTCCCAACAAAATCCAAATTATAACACCTGGGATAAAAAACCAAACCACAAAGCCAAACAAAACCACACCATATACTTTAATTTCTACTTCCCACTTTTAGATCTCAAAAGTCACATACAATAGCCAGGAAAACAAACAAAATACATGCATGAAAGATTTTTAAAGGAAAAATATTCCACATAAATTCCCTAAAATATACAGGACAACAAAGAAAACGAACAATACCACACAGTAAGTACTAAAAAGACACAAAAATTTTATAGTTCAAAGCCCAAGTGTATTCTGCTTCTTCACTTTCTTCACTTTAGTACATAATAAGTGATATAATTTAATTAGAAAAGGAGAAAGTAGAAACATGTATTTCTATAGTTGTGATCATAAGTACATAGGCAATACTTAATATATTCATTATATCGGTCTACTTATACAATCTGTATGTCAAATACATAATAAAATGTCATAATACATACGGAATTATTAAAATTACTGTTCTAGGTAACTCACATATGAAGCTAAATTAATGTTGAGTCAGTTCTTTGAGGTCTTGGTATATATCAAAAAACATTTCATTGCTCAAAAATAGGTTTTGTTATACGTAGCTATTCCCTAATCATTGAAATTAGACAGTGGAAGTCTTGTTGTTTATCTCATAGTATAAGGAACAGACAATGCATTTTATTCCTTACAAAACATCATTCACCCACATTGTAACAGCAGGATAGAACCCTGTTTTGCAGGATTTTGCAAAATGTACACAGAAGATTATTCTTAAGGGTTTATGCTAATTTTTTTCCACTTGACATGTTAGGCATAAAATAGGCCTCAGTAAATTAGCTTGAAAACAAAACAAGTAAACAAAACATCACATACAAATCTCTTACTTGCAAAATGAAATTTTCTAAGATAACTGCCTAATTAAGTCTATTTTTCCCAAGCACTTTTTAATGCAATTACTGTTCTTTTACAATTTTAACTTATTTTTTCAATTTTTTGTGATTTAACAAAAAAATAAAATAAAATAAAATTTTAAAAAATAAAACAGCCAAAAGGCTATGCTTTTTTTATTAATTAAAAACATCCCACAGGAAAAAGGCTGCTACCTGCTCATTTCCCTTATGGTTATTACCCTCCTGTTTTCCAAGGATACCTTTTTCAGGCATTCTGCTAAACTTTCAAGAAGAATTGTCATACACAACACTAAAAAATTATAAGACCACTTCAGTGTAAGAAGTGGAGAGTTGCATACTACATCTACGTATATGAACAGAATGTGAATGGTTTCTTTTACTTAATCCACACTTCAAGATTTATAAATATCTAACAAGAACTAAAATTTGTTCCCATTTTTAGTTATCATGTCTTCTTCTTGCATAACAATCTCACAAATTGCAGACAACAGAATCTATACTTGTTTGTCTACAAAAAATCCAGACAGCTATGGCTAAATCAACATTAAAGGTGGACTTCTGTGTCTGTGTATCAGAATTTTGTATGCTAGACTCCCCAAAACACGGCCTGATGATCACATATTCTGTTACTGTCCAGTTAACAAAGCCAGCAAATCAACTAAAAGGTATCCCAGAAATAAGCTGGTTCTCATGAAATTCACAATCACTAACTTCTAAGGTAAATAACATGGAAAGTTGTCCTGCAGCACTGGAAAAGGAGACAAGTATAAATCCAGAAAAGTAAATGAAAACATGCTGTAATGGGTATGCTCTGTGCTGCTAAATATGAACTACAGACATGGAGCGTGGGTGAAGATGGAAGTCTTTCAACTGCATTTGGATAAGTAAACTCCAAATCAAGAAACACTGAGTACACAAGACTTCTTACCCCTCATCTATAAAAACACAAACCTCCAAATTAATGGCCATTTCTTACATAAGTAGGTACTATTTCCCAACTATACATGTATGTTTAAATCTCTTTCTTTAGATGCTTTTAGTTTCAGTTTTTCTACTTCTTCCCATTCAAAAGAATCAGTACTGTAGCAAGCAAATTAAATTTTAAGTACAAGAGTCTGCTATATCAGAGAGATTTCAGCCACCTATTTTTGTTCCACACTGTACACTAAAAAATAGGGGGGGAAAAGGACTTTCTTCCTCTTTAGGTTTAAAAGGTAAAGCACAGTTAGGCTACAAAAAGGAAATGAGGCGATTTTACAGATCACGTTCATGACACACTAAAGCTCATCATCATAGCCATATAAAAAATCAACAAGAAATGCTTTTGTGAAGACATACAGCTACAAATGGCAAAGAGGGATATCTCCTAGTTTCTAGGATAAACTCAACATTGTTACAGTCTTACAGTTGAGAAAGATGAAAATCAATGTTACTCCAAATCCAGAATATTTTAATGGAAGCACAGCATTTCTCTGACTAAGGCTCCCAGGAAAAGCTACTGCCTTTAATCTATGTTTTGAAGATGAGTACCCAATAAGTTGTAATTCTGGAGAGAAGACAGATCACAAAGAAAAAACTAAGCAAGTTCAATTTAGAAAATTAGGACAATTTGACAATAACTCTTAGCAAACCTAGTGTCAGTCCTCTCCCTTCCACACACACCTCTATAAGAAAGTTTCCCACAAATTCCAATACATGTTCAGAACATGAACAGCACCACCACTGTGGAGAGATCTTGCAATTCGCATGTTATTAACAAAGAGGAAAGTCATGAGAAGGTATCTCATAAAATAGGAGACAGGCATATGATTTTTTAGTTGGAAAACAGAGAGCCTATCCATTTCTAACACAGTCTAACCAACAGAGTGACACTTTAAGTATTTCGTTTCCAACGTTTCTCAAAGATAATTTTTACAAAACATTCATATCACTGAACTTCAGATCTGCCCAGGCAACCTCTGTGGTTGCAGTTCTCAAGTAGATAACGCCCTCACCATCTCAGAAGAAAGCTTGTTTCAAAGTGATACATTCAGACACAATGTCCACACTCAGGGCCCTTTCAACCAACTAATGAGTCTCAGACACAAAGACAGCGGTGTAATCTTTCTCACTACTGTGTTACACAGGGACATCAAGGTCTGAGGTTACACATTCAAAACATTTGTCTGTTTTATTGTGTAGGCCTATGGCAACAGCTATCATGGAAAATGTTTTAATCTTTACACAGAGGAAGAAAGGAAGAACAATGTATCTGAAGAAAAATTTGCCAAAACCCCTTACTCCCATTATGAAAGGGAAAGGCTGTACCTGTTTTAAAGCAACACTGAACACAGTAAAGCTATCCCAAAAAAAAAGTTAGTCTGAGACCTTTTTCCGAAACAAGGTGGAAAAAATACAAAATGAGGAGCAAAGACAGAAAATGGTATTTGTGTCTGGTGATGACTCCTCCTCACAGACCTGCCTCAAAAGCAAACTGAATGAAGAGTTATTAGCCAACACAAAATATGACTAATTTTTATCACAACTATTCTGAAAAAACCAAACATGTAACAAAACCTCAAGTTTTGGCCAGTTCCATTACATGCTTACTGGAGAGAAAACAAGCTGAGAGGCAACCAAGAAGAAAATGGGGATGGAGAGGAAAAAACCACAAAACAGGAGCAACCAGAGAGAACCAGAGTCTGTTTTTCCCATTGGGCTAGTGGAGATGGCAACAGCATTCAGATCTCTCTGGATGGTTCCAGTCATGGGTCTGCTTTAGACCCTGACAAAACAAGAAAGGTCACAGATTATATAACTTTTACCAATGTCACCACAGTGAAGGATGATCTAATATTGATTCAATTCTGGGCAGAGAACACATTTTCTCCTCTTTTCTAGCCAACTTCGACATTACAAAATTCTGCACTTAGTACACCAGGTTCAATACCCTGACACCACTGGTAACTGATTAGCAACTGTTCTGTTAGAGATATCCCAAATATGAAAGGCTTGCAAGGGGCAACCAGAGTAACTCTGTACTTGTATTTTACTAAGCAAGCATTGGTGCACGTTGGTGCATGTACTATACAGAGCACGCACAGAATCCAACCTTTACCGTAAATGTAGAGATCTCGCCTCTTTTTCATTTATCTACCCCATATTTCTTGTTTCTCTATGACTGTTTCCTTTACAAAAGAAGATATCCAGAACACTTAAATGACAAAGTTTTGGACATTGTTAGTCCAACTCTGTTATTCCATCACAAAAATATCCCAATCTGACATTTAGCATCACAGCCCTTTTAAAATGTATTTTACCATAAGAGTAACTTCATGGCAACATAACACTGAAGCTCTATCAGCAGCTCACGTGCCTGCACTACATATCAAAGGTTGCAGAGGGAAAACCTAGGTTTGTAACCTAAATGAGCAGTATCTTTAACCTGAACACTTCATTAAACACTGGTGCTGAATATGACACTTTCACAGTTCCACACTTTTCACAAATTGCAAAACTTCTTGAAATGATAACACACAAAGATTAGAATTCAATTTTCTATCCACAAACTAGTGAGGCTTCCTATGTGCATAAGACATAACCCTCTAGTTTGCAAGTTTCACGGTTTTGTAATCAGTCAGTTGTATATTTCCTCCTATTTCAGTAAAGAAGCTTAACTCCACAACTTCCTGTAGATGCAAAAATAAACATGAGTGTCACCTGCAAGTCCATAGGTGCTGTATACACTACAGTATTTTTCCTGATTTCAGGCAGACAGTTCTTTCACACTGAGAAAATGTCCTAATTATGGACTCTATTCTTACCATTGACTCTTAACTAAAACACCTCGACAGTAGAGGTATAAGAGAAGTTAACAAGTAATTTTTGTAAAAAAATGCCCAAGATGCTGCATTCTGCATAATTTTGCATTTGAACACAGTAAGTTATTTAGCGCAAACAATAACCAATATGTCTATTTCTCTAATCCGTTGTACCTGTCTTAATTTACCACAAGTGAAAAAACATTTGTTTCTAGATGGAAGCTAGCAATACATACAGAAACACAGAGGTCTACCAAGCAAAACTAAATACAATAACTTACTCAAAACAAAACAATGTAATGAAACTAAACTATATGACAAACATTACTCACTCTCAAAATACTCTGGAGCCATGTGCATCAGTCTCTACAAGAGATAAGAATAACAATGTGCCCAGATTATTTTTATATGTCCTCATTTTAAAACAAACACCCAACTTTACTCCAAATTAATTCAACGGAGTTACTCCTTCCCAAGTAAATTTACTTCCATCTGCATATGACCATAAGGTGCAGTACTGGTTATTTTCTAAGCTGAGTATACCAGGTCTAACAAAAGCATAAATCTGTATGCCTGTGCTGATAAGACCACAAATATATACTGCTAAGAAAACAAATATATGCCTATGATCTTAATTAGAAAAGCAAAAGGAGTCATGTTATGTTAATTATCTAATTTCTGGTCACTAAGCTATTCTAAATGATAAAAAAAATAGTTCAGATACCTACCTGACCTTTTCATTTCTACACTTATTCTTCCATTCACCAGGAATTATTAGTTCAAGAGACAATTATTAGTTCATTTCTATGAGAAAAATTCATAAGAGTGCATTTTTTATTTTGCTGTCTTTTCATAGCTGAAACAGCAGAAACAGCTAGGGGGTCCAAATCCTCCAAAGTACAGATATTCTCTTCCAGGGTTAAAGGAGATGCCAGAGTGGAAAATAATCAAGATGGCCAAACATTTGTACAAAATTTTATTTCATGTTTACAAGCACACACAAAAGAGGGGACTAGGAAAATTGTAAGAAACCAAAGCGTCCCCTTTCAAAATGGCAATATAATTATCTGCAAAATTTTTCAGCCTGGAATTCAAAACAATTACATTAAGGGGAAAAAAACCTAAAACCGTCCTGTTTGGTTATGCCTCTTGGCTTTCCTCTAAAACAAAATATTAAAATCAGGCCAGAAGGTTTTCGCAATGAAATTGCAAATTATGATACAAAGTTAAAAGAGTTTAACAATGATCAAACAGGATTTACAGTACAAAATAAAAGAAGTGTATTCGGAAAGATTATCTGAATCTATTGAGAGACTAAATCGTTATTTAAATTATCATAACACCATATGTGTCTGGTACTGCATTCTGGGAACACTTACAAGTGAAAATTATTACAACTCTCTGATCAACAGAAAATAATAACCCAAGTTACGCATCATGAAGTTGTACGAAATAGGCAAAGAGCATTCTGTTAGCACCCCCTTCCCACTTTAACTTTTACAATAATAGGTAGTGGCACTCATGTCCTATCCTTCAGGAAGAACGGGGAAAAATCCCCCCATGTGACTTTTGCATCTGGTCCGACACGCTCTACCCATATTAAGGATCTGACTGCCTGGAATTTGAAAGCAACGCTAAGGATTTCCACTTGTATATATCGTGCTTTTCTAGTGGTTTACCTTTACAATCACCTTGCGGCCAAGCGTTTCCCAGGAAGGGAAGGAGGCGAGGGCTCCAGCCTTCGCGACATCCCTTGCTCCCGGCGGCGGGATCAGCACCCAGCAGGGGAACAGCGCCGGGGGCTCCCGCGGGCTCGGGCCGCTTCCGAACGCGCCGTTCGGGTTAAACACCGCTAGCGGTAATAAAATAACTTTCGGGTTAACTCCAGGCCTCCTCTCCCATGAGTGTCCCCTGTCTCACTCCGAACATCCTCCTACTCCTAAGCGAGCTCACAACGCTGCCTTCCATGAACACTCATGTCTTCCCAGGCTCCCGGTGAAACCTACTGAGCTCGACGCCTAAAAAATTTCGCCAAAATCTCTCGTCCCCTCCTTGCACAGAAACGGCATTGACGCCCGTATGCACTGGAACCCCTCGGGGCTCCGCTCCTGGGCGCGCCGAGCGTCCCCCGAAGCGCCGAGCTCCGCGGGGCACCGGGATACCCGCCAAGACGCCGGCAAAGGAACCCCCAGCCTGTCACACACGTACCGGCTCCGGGTGTGCAACCTTCTGTGCAACCACCGCGGGTCATGTGCCACGGGTTTATTAAAGGATCATCCGTGCGCTATGAGCAGCAGCATCATAAATGCCCTCCTCCCCCTCCCAAGAGAGAGCACATAGGCACAAGCATCGCCACCCACCCCCTCCCAATTCCCAAAGTAAAGGCCAGGGAGGGGGAGGGGAAGAAGCCATCCCGAAGGAGCTGCCGTGCGGAGCGTGCCGCGCTCGGGCACTCCCGAGGCCGGGAGCCGAGGCCGCCTCCCGCCCGGGGAAGGCAGGCCCGGCACCTGCCGGCCCGCAGCCTGCGCCGGCCGCGGGCTCCCTTCTCCAGCGCCTTCGCACTCACGGCTCCGCCGCGTTCGGAGGCAGCCCGGCCACGTACCGGCCCCTCTCCCCTCCGGCATTCGCCCACCCGCGCGCTCCGTCCCCTTCGCGCGGGTTATCCCCGGGTCAGTCCCCGCGGCTGCGGCGCCCGCCCGCCTGCGGCAGCGCTGCCCAGCGCCGGCCGGCCCCACTCACGCTGTCCGCCGGCGGCTGGAGCGCCGCCCCCACGCCCCGACCCCGGCTCCGGGCCTCGGGTACCGCACGCACGGCGGAGGGGCGCTCCCTGCGCAGCGGCGGAGGCGCCGCCACGGGAGAGACAGACGGCCGGCAGGGCACCCCGCGGGGCGGCCTGAAGCGCGCACCGACCCGCCGCCGCCCGCGGCCGCTCCCCGCGCGTCCCCGGCGCAGTGCCCGGCGCGGCCCGGTACCTGTGAGGACGCCGACGCGGATCTGGTGGTCGTGGTTCGTCAGGATCATCCCCTCCGACGCCATGTCCGCGCCGCTCCCCCACCGCCCCCCCCCCCGGCAGTGCGGTGCTGCGCCGCGAACATGGCGTCGGAGGGGATG